>NW_009721658.1:0-20902 GCF_000703405.1 Apaloderma vittatum | reverse complement strand
ATTCCTGCTATTTATATACTCTGTCTGTGTGTTTCTTGTTCCTTAAGCAAGCTCTATTTTCTCTGGAACAGGTTCAGGCTAATGTTAGCAGTCAAAACATCAGCCATCACAACATACCTCTTGAATAAATACTGGTTACTTATCAATTGTGTATTTCAAGCAACATCTATAAAGACATCTCAGTATAAATGTCTATGCATCAGAAGAAGAAATAAGAAAACAGCTGAAGTTTCCTCTAAAAAAAATTGAGAACTAAAATGCATAAACTCAAAGGGTAATAAAAATAACACTTTTACATGATTTTTCATTTTAATAAAATACAATTTCTTTTAGATACTTGTAATCTCACACTGGAAGCCAAAGCCTGTTAAAATGTTTAAGAAATCCCTTTAATTTCTTTGTGGGAATGTCCACTCCTCACTGTCGTGCACTTGTGAATTCCATTGTTCAGCCACTTTAACTCCCATGCTGCCTGTACAGTCAGTGCAAAACCAGCATTCTTAATTTCAGAATAACACAAAAGAGTTCTGTACATAAAAGCAGACTGACTGTTTTGGGGACTACGGAAAGCAGGTCTATAATAGAAGACAGGCTGCTGATTGCAAGTATTTTACTTTTAAAGAAATTAATTGAAAATGAGAAGGGAGGGAAAAGACAGGAGTGCAATGCTGGGAAAACTGGATGTGACTTCCCTGACTCCTGTGTGGCACCACACGGGACCTCGGATAATGACCGACTTCAGCGCACGCTTAACAATGGGGCACTTATTCCTAGGAAGATGCAATGCACTCTGCTATTTTCTTTAATTAGCTGCTGCAGAAGACTCCAGCAGTCAGACCTTTTCTGCCTTTTTCTGCTTATTAGCTAACTTGGATCAGGCAACACAGAGGTCAAATATTCAATATCAAATTTACTCAGACTTTGAAAATGTAAAAAGCAGGGATCAGAAACCAAGTGAAAAATCAAACTGTTATCACCATACTATAAACAGTAGATCAGCTTTCATTTCCAGGAACTATCATCACACTACCGTATCAGACTTATGACAGAAGATTTGTATCTCTCTGGGAGAGTTTTGTTCACATCACTTTGTCTGATTAATCAACGGCTGCCAAATGCAGAAGTTAACAACCCTCATTTTCTTCAACTTCCAGCTTTCTGTAAATCACAGTTTTGTCTTTATCTGGCCTGATAAACAGCTTCGTTCTCACTTTACACAGGAACTCAGAAATAAATAAAAAGCAGAGGAAAGAAAAAAAAGTAAGTTACAACTGTGAGCTTGGTGGACAGTTAAGCCTTTTCAGAACACAGGCACGCAGCATGAAGGAAATACCATTGCTCTGCATGCTAATGACACTGCAGGTTCAGCTTTTGCACCACAGCCATCAGTCTGTTAGCCTCCAACCCCTTTGCAAGAAATTGTAGTACTGTTTCAAGCCGTGCAGGGAGAAGGAGCACACTGCCTGAAATACAGGACCACCTCACCCCTTCATGCTGTATTTCTCGTGTGATGGGCCAGGGGGTGGAATAGAAGTGCTTCGCTGTGCTGACCAGGTAGACTTGTATACAGTTGCTCATCTTCACAGGACAGGAAGAAGGCATAAGAAAAATGAAATTACCAGACCTTTGTAATATGCATTACTTCATCATTAAAAAAAAAAGTATTAAAAAATTTATATATCAAGTGCTGACAACAACTACACTACAAAAAGAGAAAGTAGCAAACTTTGCACCATGTTTCTGGAACAAGTAGAGTAAGAGGACAGTAAGTTACAGAGAAAAGGCCTTACATTCTTCACATGAAGACAATCTTTCCTAGCCATATGAAGTTAATCTCCATATGCTTCAGATTGCTAGCAAAAGTTTTCAACTATTCATATGTGTCTGTGGAAACAGGTCTTACTGAAGAGCAGGTATCAATTTTCTGACAAACATATTTTGAAAGAAATATTAGTTCCATTATTATCACTGTAAAATTAGAGAGCTGGCACAGGGTATTTTGTTTCAAGTTGCTCAGCTTTTTTTCTTAACTGGTTACAGGTGCAAACATGAGATCAAAAAGCTGTAAGGGAAACACTAAAGCCGCTCAAGAGTTTTGAACTCTTTGGGTAGAGCACATGGTTAGCTCTTGTCCAAAGTCACTGCACTTTAATTGCTGATGATAGAAACATAAAAAAGGAAGTACCAACTAGTACTGAGTTCTGGGTGACCGAAAGCGAGATCTAGATCACTACAACAGCTGCGGCACCACTGGAAAGGACAACCATCCAGGCATCATCATGCAGTCAGGGCTGCACAGTTCTGCTGTGAGGCTGGGTTCATCTCTTGGATTGGTGCTTGGAATACGGCTTGATCCATGTGGCCCATACACAGCTGGGAGGTACATCCTGCTCAGCAGTGCTTATGCTCAAAGAATACCGTTCACCAAGAACCTGAGCATACTTTACAGCCCAGCACCATTCACACATCCCAGGAAGACTTCCATCTCTGCAGGGGAACTCCCATCGTTCCTTCTCCCAAGACCATACTTTCTGTTATTAGTAATTATTATTCTAGAACAGAAAAATGGCCCACGGACTGGACAGGAGCTCTAATAAAGTATAACAACACAGGTCACACTTATCCTACGCGGTTTGCATTTCCTCCCAGCAAAAGCAGATTCCGCGTCCCTCATGCCCTTTCAGGTCTTATCCTAACATGTAATCAGCACATGGCAAGAACTCATAACCTTGATGCCAGGAACAGCCCAGGGGTCTCACCATGCGACAGAAGAGATACAGGCTGTGGTCACCTGTATCATGGTGAGCAGGCATCTCAGAAACCTCACACACATCTGCTGCGGCGACTCGGCCACCAACACCATGCAAGATTATTTCACTAATACTGCTTAAAAGGCTTCCTTCAATCACTTGTCACCACATTCTTTTTCTTCTTAAGCATTTAGTGGAAAGTGAATAGTTCAAGACTGCAGCCTCCAGTAATTTGCACACTACACTTTCGATATAGTTAATTAGCACATATAAAAACTGTTACACACACCTGTAACAACCATTTAGTTCACTGAACTGTTTTCTAAAAAAGTTCCAGACTGACCAAAACAGGGGTAGAATAATAAAATCATAACCATCCATTCTTTAAAATGCCATTCCAGAGTAAAGGGAAAAGGAGATGGGATAATCTGAGAGATGATAGAATAAATGAAACTTAAAACTCAAAACCACAACATTCATTTCCACATCACTCTGGGAATGATTAGTAAATCTGAAAATAAAGATGTATCTATTTTTAAGAAAATAATTCACCCTAAAATCAACATGCCAAAAAAAGTTTAGCAAACATCACAGTACATTTTTGAAGAACATAGCTCTAAATGTCACACTTTTCAACCAGACCTCCTAGCACTTTCAGAATGTGTATGCATTTTTTCTGTAGGCTGAAACAACTTGAAAAGAGAACGGTCTTACTGAGGTATCTTTGTATGTCTTAGGCATTGAAATCTAATAAATCATGTATTACAATTTTGTTTTAGACTCTATGATTTTTATACATGTTTTGGAGATGGTTTTTGCAAAAAAATACACAGTGAAACTATATTGAAAATTCAGCAAGACAACACTTCATGTTTCCAACCCTTAAGAATGCACAATAGTTTATTGTTACGTAGCTAGTTCGGGATTACAAACACAAAAAATGAGAATGCATTAATTTTATTTTATTTTTTTATTAAACAAGTATTATCTCGCTATCCAAACCTGAAAATTGTGACTTTATGAAAAAACAATCCTGACCGCAAGATTTAAATAATCTGATTCAGATTCAGGAGAGCATGTCAATACATAATCTACATTCACCTCACTGATTTCATCTTAATGAAAGCAGTTTTTCTGATTGCAGCATCATCTCACTGCAGATGTCATTCTCTCTTCGAACGTCATCCCCAATATCAGAATGGCTACAGCAGAAACAGAACCAGTATATGAGTTCATTACCCTACAAATCCAGGCAACACACATGGCATTTGAGGGGAGAGGGGTCAACACCACCTCTGTGATTTTAAGAAGAAATTCTTTCTTGGACTTCACTTTCTTACCTTGGTTGCAGGTTTTTCCAGTGTATCCCGGGTGGCACTTACACTTGTTTGGCCCAACGCATTCACCGTGTTTGCATCCCGGCTGGCATATGGCTGCAAATAGAGGAATACTCCTTATTTTTCCACTCCAGTCACAGCCGACAGCGCTTTATTTTGAAACAAATGGCAACAAATAGTACCCTTCGTTACAGGCTTCAACTGTTCAAACACCAGGTGCACTTGCAAAAAATAACCACTACCCCAATACATGCGGGAAGAGTGAGCAGGCTGGTTTTGTGCAACACTACCTTGCGCTGTTTCTGAGATATTAAGCCCCTTTAACACCTCATCAGCAAGCAGGCGCTGCGCCTTCACTTGCTCTACGTGTGTATGCACGATGATTCACGACATTAAGTTTGGTAAACCTGGAATACAGTCCAATATACATAGAAAATGTGCACATCAGTGTCACAGGCGAAATAAAAACAAAGCCACAGCTCAGTCACTTTTCAGTGGTAGCACAGATCCAGCTTTCACTGTTTTCAGCTACGATTACTGGGCAACACTCTTTACCCCCTTACTAAGAAACGTTTTGCCTCTTCCTTTTGGGTGTTCAGATTGTGACATGTGAATTACTTTTTTATGTTTGGTTTGGGTTTTTTTATTATTTTGGAGGACTGGGTAAAAGCAAAAGCAACACTGACTGCAATATGCTGCTTTACCACTTTACACCCAAGTCACTTCCACTCAGAACTTCTCAAGCGTTTATTCCCCAACCTGCTGTAGAGGTGTGGTCTCAGAATGTTAAATTATGGTCTATTCTGCTTCCAGAGTCAAATTGACTGGACAATTTCCCCAAATGGAGAATAAATACAGAACTCCAAGAAATAATACTTAGGAAGCCATTTTTTTGGTACTTCTCTCAATATAACACCAATCAAATTCATGAAACAAACTTTAAAATTTCAATAATAACGCAAGCATTTCTTTTGAATAAATATAACAATGCACAAATGCATTTCTACTGATGTAGGATTAGCTAAGCAGGAGTATTTTCAGAGCACAACGAATGCTGCATAACTCTGGAAACATTTTTACAACTGAAAATTTTAAACAACATGTCCAAGTCATTCTTACTAGAAATTTATTTCCATTACTAAACATGCTGTTTTGACCTACTGGAAAAGGAAAGTATTTATATGCTTGAAAATGTCGTTTGTCATTATATGACAAAATGCAGATGCAAAATTCTGGTGAACTTACTGCTTAAGCAAGATGGAGACAAATTAGACAGAAATCAGAGGGTGGCATAACTTGAATACCCTGTAAATCAGGATTTACAAACTTATCCTGGCTTTAAGTCTGTTTTCTAAACAGTATCGTTTGGCATTTGCAAAGTAACTAACTAGGTCCAGCTGTAATATTAATTAATCTGACAACAGGTTGTATCATAAAACTGGATGTATTAAGGATGTAATTTAAAAGAAATCTGTCAGAAGGCATTCAAAAATGTAGCTTGCATCCTAGCCAAGCTGTTCAACAGGGTTGAATTAAATGAAATTAAAACAGACACAAACAGACACAATCTTTTCTATAAGACTTAAAGAATCCAAAATCAGCAATTCCCACAAATGCATCCATAGAGGCAATGCTAGTGTAGAACGAGTTTGCTCCAGTTTTAGGACTGCATTTGCTCCTTATTATTAGGGCATTTTTTTTGGTTTAAATACATATATATATATATATGAACCATAATATTCCCCGAGAACATAAAATCTTCGTTTAAATCTACAGGACTGCTCTTGACAGATCTTCCTAACATAATGGTACAGCCTCTTTCTGAAAACTGTCTTAAGGAATATCTTTAATGTCAACAGAGAAGGATGTTTCTAGTTAACACAAGATTTTTTTCCCCATTAAACACTGTCCAGAAACACCGAAATGGGATTCAGATTCAGAAACACCTGTCAATTAAAGCATTAGGGAGAGGGGCTGTTTAGACTACTAACAGGTACTTCTCAAAAAGTATGCTCTTAGGTAATGGACAGATCTGACTGAAGAGCAACTGGTACATCATGAAAATCTCATAGAACATCGCACATGGGAACAATTACTGCTTTTTTAGCAGCAGTCATAACCACAAAAATAGATCTTTTTGGTGTAAAAGCCCATTTAGACATCCAGCTTATCTTCCTGACATCACAAACCTAAGTCTAATTAGAGGTGATGGCAGCAAAACCAACTCTCTGAAGATCAACTTCATGACTTTGAAGTCACTGGGGAAAAAGATTTGATCTAAACTACAGCAGAGAAACAGAAATTACTCTAAGTATGTTTTTGAAAGCTTCCATGAAATTTCAACTGCACTTCAGAGACAGTCCATATTGTGGAGTGGAGATACAGGCTAGGTAATAGTTACTCTAAAAAACACAAAGCACCCTGAGATCAGCTTGGTGTGAAGTGTTACAGTTCAGTAGCTGAACCTGTGGCAACTTTAGTTTAGCTGACTTTTTTAAAGTCTTGGTTGCACCTTCAATTGCATAGACTGTAAATTAGCAGCAGCTCAGATACAGGAAAAAAAGATCTCACACTTGAGAAACAAAAAGCTTTATAAAATTCAGTAATGAAATAAATATTTTTGTTTCATCTAGAAGTGTTCCTCTAATTTAGAAGGTCAAATATGTTTTTGTTAGGAATCAGAATTTTGCTTAATTCCCTGTTAACTGACTAGGTTACTACAGAAAAAAATATGTATTAGCTTTTGTTTAAAATAAATTATATACAAGTGTCTACAGATATTAAACATGTAAGATACAGATATTAAATACTTAGCATAGGCCTTGTTATTAAATCAAGCAGTTGGATCTGTGGTATCTTCAAGAGATCATCTAGTCCAGTACATCTCAACAAACTGAGCTTCAAACTACGCAGAATTTAATGTCTTGTATGACATATAGGGGGGTAACTCCTGATCTAGTGTACCTTCTAGTCTCAAAATCTACTTAAGAAATGCACTTAAACCACATGACAGATAGTTCTCCCTTGTGCTTTTAAAAATCTCGCTTAAAGGAGATCTCAGCCCATCAGCAATCTACAGCTCAAATATCTCTACTACCACAGACAAAGTTCTCTAATGATTATCAAGCCACTATCCATAAAATCAAAGCCATCATAAAATGCTTTCTTTGTACATGAAACAGGTATTTGGAAATCTACATGTGCTACCAAACACTGTACTTTAAGAAATCCTACTTATTAGAGTACATTCTGTGTACTTTGACTACCTACGTTATGCAACTTACACATAGCTGCTGAAATGCCACACAACGTTACAACTGAAACATTTCTATAGAGGAAAGCGCTCTGCAGTAAGCTTACCAACATCTGTAGCTCAGCCAACACCACACATAAATCCTACACTGCTTCCCATCAGGAATCAAGCCGCCCTCACCAAGCAACCTGTGTATCCTCCCATTAGCTTGACTGGCGCTTTGCACAGTGCTCACGACTTAAGAAGCTTGTTCGGGCAAGTGTGCACACCTGGCAGGGATTCCAACAGGGACACCTACGTGCCCTTCCCACTGACCTCTACCAGCATCACCAGGCCCAGAGAGGTGGGCTGCCTCCAGCTAAGCCATCTGCAAATACTCCTTTCTCTAGAGCAGATACGCTCGCTGACTCTAGAAGGGTGCTGTTTGAACATGGACAACAACGAGATCCAGGTATAAAAATAAGCTTGAGACTGACTTTCAGCATTTCTTTTAATAGCAGGCAATTCTTTCAGCTGTTTGGTATGAGTCTAGGCACACACTATGTACGCTGATGTCACTGTTTTATTCTCTTTGAATTTTCCACTCCCTTCCTTGCAAATTCCAACAGAACAGTATTTCAGTTGCTCTGTTCACACACAAACACGTGGAGTTTATCCATTCTTTTAACGCAGTTAGACTCATGGGTAGTGGGAAGAAAAGACTCCCAACTAATACTCTTTGCACCTTGGCAATTAAAAAATTCCCCCACAACTGACCACAACAACCAATAGAACATCATTTCCCTCTGACTAACTCACATTGACAATAAGCCACATCCATGGACTTCCGTCTACTACATAACACTTACTTCCCTACTAGGCAAGAAGGAAACGTAGAGAGCGGAGAGTTACACTAGACTGAGAAAATTTTTCTCTTACACACTTTGGGCAATGAAGTCCAGAAAAAAAGAGTCTGAAAAGGTTGCCAAAACAGAAAGAAAATCTTTGTTCTTTATAATAGTAACTGTTTTAAACAAATTTGACAGTGCACTTGTATAGGCAGGTGCCACTAAAAACAAGATTGACAATTTATTGTTGAATCAAGAACAAAGACCTGCCATTTCTCCACGGATTCACCTCTGTAAGCATTTAAACCGGCACTCCCATTGGGTAGTATTGCGAGCCTGAGATAGAAAGACATCCTAACCACAGCTATTTTCATCTTTAGTCAGCTGCTGCTTATTTACCTAGGCCATAGAATAAACTGCAACTAAATCTTCCATTTCATCTTGTTGCCCAATTAATTCAAGATGTATTATCAAATAAACACTGGTCTCATGATTATTTATTTCAGTCTGATAATTTTAAATTCTTTTGGGGAGGCAGATGTGAAGACTTGCTCTGTTTTGATTCCCACCAACTTCAAGGAGTCAAGGAAGTATCCTAAAGCCTTTTATTTGGCCATAAATCTAAAAGAGCATCTATTTTAAAGGTTGGTAAGAACTACCTTTTCCTCCAAAATAAGATTATAAACACCACATTTTATGTCTCACTTAAACTTGGAGACAAATTAAACTTCCTGTAAAAATAACATAAAGAATGGAAACATGAATGAGTGGTTTGGGTTTAGGGTTGGGTGAGGGAAGAAAGAATTTCTGGTGAATCATAGAATCATAGAATGGCCTAGGCTGGAAGGGACCTTAGAGATCATCTAGTCCAACCTCCCTGCCATGGGCAGGGACGCCTCTCAACTAGATCAGGCAACACATGGGGACCGAATGGGAAATGTATGTGCTATTAAGCACACGTTATGCTTGTGTAAAAGCCAGAAGCCACCAATCTTTCCAGTCACTACTAGCTGCTGGCGGTGTCTGAGTACGACTCAAAGATTCTTAATTATTACTTTTTAATTGTGGCATAAATACCATAAATGAAAACTGTATTCAATCAATTCATTATGGGTCGATAATGTATGGGGCTCTAAATTCCATCTGTATGTTCTCCCTGCAGAACTGCTTTGGAAGTGCCACTGAGGTTTTGTCAGTTCCTCTGCACTAACTGCCCACCTTTTGAGGGCATGAGTGACTACCACATACTGTCCTCTCTATTCCTTCTCATCTATAATTTTAAAATTAATAATTTATTTCTTGATCACCAAACACTGTCTGATGGAGTCCCAGCCAGATGGTTGCACTACGTGGTTCCTACTTGCTTAACTCCTCCTTTTCATTTGTGGCCAACAATGGATATCCCTGAGCTTTCTTAGTGGAGTATCTTTATTGATTTAACTCTTCTTTGGTTTTCCAACATTCCTAGCTGCACTTTTTCAGCAAAACAGCCTTGAGTATAACTCTGTGTATAATTCTTACAGTCTTTTTTGTTTGTTTGTTTTGCCTCTTAATTTCTATTCCTTAATAGTTATTTCTTATTCCTTACATTTTCTTTCTTGCATGAATTCCCAAAAGAGGGTTTCATTGACATAAATTGCCCTCAAAGTCTTTAATTGCTCTTTCTGTACCCCTCCACCCAAATCTGCCTCAAAATATCAGACTGCAGATGTCCAACCTGCACTTGAACTTCTATTTTCACCCTTCTGAAGTGTAAAAATATGCCTAAGAACACCTGCATCTGAAACAAACTATGCCGGCCATCTGTCTGAAAGGCCTTGCTTCTGCCCTCTCTCCCCAAATAACACGTAGCCCCTTATTTATTCTGACGCTAAACCCTGGCTCCTTAAAATCCCCAAACACTAATAATCTGTGCATCAGCCCAGAGATGATTACGTACTCTTCAGCTTCATGAACCTTTACTGGAGTCTATTCACAAACCTTTACTGGAGTCTATTCACAAACCTTTACTGGATTCTTTTACACTGCTCAGTGCAGAACTGACTTCCAGTCTTAAGACTGCTACTTACAGTTCCCCTAGTGCCGCCTTCTCCTAAAACTGGCTCCTGTTTTCCTGTGGTGCTAACAGACCACAATCTCAAGCTCCACACTTCTCTTCCTCAGAGCCAGCTGCAGCTCATGTCTCTCTCTTTCTATTTGCTTTTTGCAATTCTTTGCAAATTATGCAATTGCATAAAGAGGCGCTCGGGAAAAATAAATCTGCCTTATTCACAGTAATTTGAATTAAGGATCCCCAAGGCATGAGCTAATTTGTAACATGAATCTCTGTAGGTCTTTTAGAGTTACATATTTCATTTTTGTTCTGTTCAACTACATACAAATTCAGGCGAATGCATAAAGCTTAAGCTACCACACAGTTACCAGTAGGTGGTAAAAACATGTCATACCCATAACTCACATTACAAAATTACTTCTGAAAAAATAACTTTGCTTCCTAAATAAGCATACTAGCAGTCATAACATAAATCTCTACAGAGCTTAATAAGTCTGACTAGGGCAACTGCGTTTTAATTTTCAGATAATTTCATTTGCAAAACATTCCTTACTCTGTTTTTTTAAAGATGATATATGTCTTTGGCCAACTCCTCTAACTAGAGATTGATTATGTCATTAGATAAAATGGTAATATCCAATGCCTGAATATTTCATTCACAAATTACTTGCACTTACTTCTAACATTTGTGGTAACAAATGTTACCAAAATGCATGCTTAAGCTTCCGTCTAAAACATACAGTTCCATTAAGTAAGCAGAACCTAATTTTTCATGCACAACTACTACACTTGCCCGGGTAAATCAGTTGCTCAGTTCGCACACATGATTCTGGTAACAGCACATTAAAATGATAAACTGCAACCAGCGTGGGCAATTCATTGCAGGAAATTCTTTGCTTGGCTCTGACTGCTGCCAAATGTGTTTCTTAAATGGCAGAGACAGATCCAGACCCTGGTTCACAAACACCTTGCTATTCAAAACAGCACTTAAAAGCGTGCATAACTTAAGCATGGCCAACAGGAATTGGTAGGATTTAATGAGCTCAGTGAAAGTTACTCCAATGCTTATGCACCTAAATACTCTTTTTCAAAATGAGTGAAAATTTGATCTAACAAAACACAAAATTAGAAAAAGCAAAAAAGCATATCATTGAACACGGTGCTGACAACAATGACAACAGCGAGGTCGCAGGTTCGATTCCCGCTCGGTCCCCATGTGTTGCCTGGTCTAGTCAAGAGGTGGCGTCCCTGCCCATGACAGGGAGGTTGGATTAAATGATCTCTAAGGTCCCTTCCAGCCTAGGCCATTCTGTGATTCTCATCTTTGCATTTCAAGTGGCTCGTGACAGTTGGCCACCTGAACCTTTGTGTGTGCCCACCAAATTCCAGCAGGCAGGAGCTGGCTAGCAGGAGTGTCTCAGTGTGGTGGCAGAAGACAAACTGGGCCCTACTGCTATTTTCATAGAATCATAGAATGGCTGGACGGGACCTTAGAGATCATCTAGTCCAACCTCCCTGTCATGGGCAGGGACACCACCTCTCGACTAGACCAGGCAACACATGGGGACCGAGCAGGAATCGAACCCGCGACCTCGGTGTTGGTCCTTGTTGTCAGCACCCCGCTCAACCCACTGATTAGAACATAAGACGCACTGGCTTCAGCAGAGTAACTTCTCTATCGCCGTAACAAAGCTGACTCTCAGGGACGGGTGAAGAGCTGATTGCTTCGCTCCTCCTTCCACAGACCGGTCCTCCCACCACAGGGGTAAGTAAAGACCTCCCAGTTCCTAAGCAGCCGCAGACTACAGCCCTGGGTAAAAATGCAAACGAGCGTTGATTTCACTTTGGTCTAACTCACCAGGTTGTGCGTGCCTGGAGAACAGGGGCTGTAAATTTTCCCCGTTGTGGGAAGGCTGACCTGTGGTGGAGGTGTGAAGCAGGCAATGGGGAGCAGCGAGTGCTTCAGGTACCCCAAAATCAACCAAAATAACCCCCAAATAACCTTCCAGATTTCAATACAGTTGAAAAGCAAATTAGGCCTCCAAAGTCCGACAGCTTGTAAATATGATGCTGGGAGTATAAGCAATTCGCAGGAAGGAAAAAAACATTGCCTGGGGCTTCCGGGTAAAATAAAGAAAAAGAGTGAAAAGAAAAAAGTGCAATAGTTTTGAAAACAAGCATCTCATCGAATAAGTGACTGAAATAAAATGGCCCTGTTAATTTCCTTCCCCCTTCATCTTTTCCAAATCAAATGTTTAAAAAAAAATAATAAAATAACATCTACATCTTCTTGTTACATATTATAGCTTTCATGTGAACTTAGCACTTAGAGGCCATAACTCTAAGTCATAACCTTGCCAAAATTATTTCAAGAAATATGTTCAGCTAACCTTTGGGCTGGCACCTTAGGCTGGCTATTCTCTGCCTTAAGACGTAGAAAGCTGCAAAACAAATATCCAAAAAAAAGAAATTCCAGCTTTTTTTTGCTTTTTTTTTTTTCCTGTAAGGAGGATGGACTTGGCTGGGGTTTTTATCAACTTGTTACATCCCTGGAGTCTTACACACATTCAACATTCAGAGTTTTTCTGAAATAAAAAAAAAATTCTGGTACACATTTAAAAATGGAAATACTTTACATCAGTATTTCATTATGAGATTTAACAAACACATTCTGATACATAAGAGTAATTATATATAATGACGTAATGCTATTCTTATTCAAGCAACTAAGGAGCTACACTTTGTCATGGTTTTTATGGTACCTAGTTGTAAAAATTCTCTTGTTTCACGGTTCAGGTTCAATGTTTCCATTAACAGAACAAAAATGCTTTTCTTAAAGAGACAGTATCCTTGTACGTATTTCAATGCTGCGTTGCCATAAAGCAAACATAAAGGGTTCAGCACGTGGATGCTAATTTGAGTGTAACTAAAATTACACCCATTTATAAGTACCTGAACATCTGCAACTAATAAACATGCTGGCATATAAATTTACTTGTCATTTTTATAATGTTTAAATTTTGAATGTCATTTAAATTAAAACTAATGCTTAGAGACCTTTTTAGGTCTTACTACCATATGAAACTAGATACGCTACAACAGTTAAATGAGACAGAAACATAGATTTATGTTTCAGGCTTATTTTAAATCCATTTATTTGCCAGTAACATTAATGCTAGCAGCACAGCTTGTTAGGCTACATAGCCTTATTATAAAAGACTGAGACTCAAGCAACAGCAGCTCTTTGTATTTTATGTAGTATGTGACTAACATTTACGAGTTCGCTATAATTGCAACTTGTATTGATTAAATTAGATTTAACCAGAAAGTCCTTTGTCAGTTGTCACAGTCGACAGTGGCTCCCTAAGTTGTTGTTGGGCTTTCAGAGAAGGTCCAAATATGAACATACTACTGTCTTAAATGGTCAAATCATGTTATGGTTGAGTTTTCCTCAGGAAAAAAATGGACTGCAAAACTGTGATTCCACACATAGAGTGCAGGAGGGCTGTAGTGGGGGAATGGAAAAGGATACTGTATCTTTAACATAGTAAAGTCGTAACTGTTTTAAAAGCATAAAGCTAAAATGAAAAAAAAAATCTAAAACTAATAAGAAAACAACTGAATAAAAATAGCAAAACCTCATTTTTTCTTGCATAGCAGTATTAAAGCGGTATTGCAATTCTGTATAAAATGGTGCGTTGTTGTTTTTTTTAAAAGCACCAGGGATACACAAAACCACTGGTAATTTTGTAAGAAGCAGACATGTTGCCTATCAATATTAGATGAACTTTGTCAACAAGAAACATTAATATAGTCTGCATTCTTGAAACCACAAATTAAGTAACAAAACCCTTAATGATTTTAAGGAGGTTTCTACAAGTGGGTCAGCCTCCTGGAAGCCGGTATTTTCACAGCTCACTATTGACCAAATCTTGGGTTTATATTTGTACATCTTAGACTATACAGAATTGCCATTTCCACTGAAAGCATTGGTACGTGCCAGCAACAGAAGTCCTATGCAGCTCACGGCCTCTTCTCCCATTGATGGATGAGATGACTCGTGTGGGTAAACACTTATCAACATCGCCATTGGTTATACAAAAGCTCCTTCTAAACATCAATGAGAGCACGGCCACCTCTTCCTCCCCCTCCCACCACCTTGCACCTCTGTGAATAGGTTGCGCAGTGCTGTTACACAGCAGTAAAGCTCATTAGGAGAGGAGCAGCAGCAGCAAAGGCACTCTGAAGTTTCGTTGTAAGAAGGCAGCAGCATGCACCGTTCCCAGCAAAGCACGTGGATATGCCTGCATCCGCTAGAGCAGCTTCTACAAACTCCTCCCTCTCTCTTGCAGGTCCTCCGAAGAACCTCCTGAAACAAGATGCTTTCTGCTGGGTTTGGCTAAATCTAAACACTAACCTGACAGCCCTCAATTGTCATTTTTTAATGATGCAGCGCTAAGGGGAGGCGTAAACTGATGGCTTGACCTATGCTTTTACTAATAGGCTCTTCTACTTTCTTGCTTGCTCTGTCCCTAGGCTTTTAAGCCAGTTGCTGTGGTTTTAGTGTAAGGTGGTGGGAAACAACTTTGCTGATCTATTCTGGTTTTGCTCCCTAGGTAGAACACTCAAACCTCAGCACAGGAGGTAACCAAATGGAGTTACAACAGACGGATGCTCTGAAAGAGCACATTCATCTTCACAATTGCTTCCCATGACAGGCTACAGACTTCATTATCCGTTAAGGAGAATTCAACACTGAAATGAATGGAGTAATTAAAGAACATCACTACCTCTAAAATACAGGTTCAGTGGGATTTTATTCCCGTCAATCATCTTCTGTAGGTCAAACTTTCTGTCCACCACGAGAGTACGCTCTGCTGACTCCAACAGTCACACAGACTCATGCCAAGAGAGGATCTTACAGTAGTTCTGCATCCTTTCATAGAAGCTGCAGACCCAACCTCCTATTTTTTATGTACGTGAATAGAGCAGAAGGAACAATTTTTGCCATCACCTCTAGCAAAGGAGTTGTCCAAACTGTAATCCAGAATGGGAATTCACACTGTTCTATATCACTTTTCTTTAAAAAAATCTTGCCTAATCTTTCAAATCTATGTTAAATTACTATCTCTTTCTACAGTTTTTGGCTGTTAAACTGCAGCTGAGATTTGGAAACAAAAGGCAGTCTACATCTATAGGGTACCTTGACTACACATAACTAGCATACAAATCAATTACAAATAGACATGCAGCCAAGTACAAAGCAGGTGTATTTTGTCCATGAAAGACACGTGCATGTGGAAACCATTTTTACAGCTTTTGAAAGAACTACAGAGATATTTGTCAGCCAGCTAAAAGCAAGGCAAGCAGGCCATTAGTTCTAGGAATAACTTTCAGGGAACTAGGATGGATTAGTGGCAAAACCATCTACAAAGAACTATTTTTCAGATAACCCCTAGCATGGCCTGTTGAAAACTGGAGGGAAGAACTTTCACTTTCATACAAAGAATAAAAAGCATCACATTGCTGCTTCACACAAGTCTCTGCATGAAATGAGTGCATCTCTTAACCCATATTTTAGTTTTCTGTTAGGCTAACCAGGTTCCAGAGCTCAGTATGTGAGTGTACATTCACAGCTGATTTCTCTACACGAGATTATCAGTGAGGGTCAACCCACAGCGCTTCCGAGGACTTTCCTGCTGCTTGGGCTACCTCTGACTTAGCAGAAGCACTTGGACAACAAGGCCCAGAGTACCCTTTCCTTGAGAAACACCCAGGAATGCTATCACAGATGTATCACATTAGGAGGATAAGATGACAGGCTTCAGCAGATCTCCCTGACTACAGCAGCTAGAATCCAGGAACACTCCTCTTCCCCCATGTATTTCAAACAATGACCATTAATGCTGAATAACACATTACAAACAAAAAAAATAAAAAAGTTGAATTAACTTCCCAAGGCATTTTTTTTCTGCTGACACACAGAAAAGTGTGCTTGTGCAAGACGCGTGCAATGATGCATGCCCTGACTTCGTCTTCCCTGTATACTTTAAAACCTAGTGAACAGGTTCTCGGGTAGGACAAAACACTCAGTACCACAGATGCAGTTGACTTACAATGCAAAAAGACTTATGAATTAAAAATGCATTGCTGGTATCTGTCAAAAATACTCTCTCATAGAAGTCAACACTCCCTACTCTGAGACAAGAAATCCAGAAGAAACTCTACCCTCACTTCTGCTCTGGGTTATAGTTTTGTTGTGTACACAACAATAACATAGAAAAATTCCAGACAACAGCCCTGTTTTTACACACATCAGATATTCATTGTGTGATTACTGCCATTCACAGCTACTATTCCCACTAGTACTTCCTGAAGGACAAGTAAATCCTGCAGGCTGGGCAACAACGTGGGATTTTTGGACTAATTTCAATTGTGTTATTTAACATCTAACTTAAAAGTACTAATGCTGTGACTTCATCACTATAAAGAGTCAGTTCTACTGATGATGAGATTACTTCATATGAACCAAGAGTTGTACTTAAATAACATTGCTGCTGCTTGCAAATTAGCCATTCTACGCACCAGGTTTAACTAATAAACCTGGTTCATATACTAGATCAAAATCTCAGACAGCCTACTTTGTTACATTAATGATGGAATATAATCATCTTTCTAAATCTAGGTTAGGCCACTAAATAAGTGTGGATGGATTTTCAGTTTAGAAGGACTTAGAATTGGCAATGAATTTAATTATGTTTGCTCAGACTCTTTGAAAATGTGGCTACATTTGCATCAGTCTCAAAATAGATCTAGTTCCCTAAACATGGGTCTCACTTCGGTGTTCACAACCTGCAAGAAAGATTAAAAAAAAAGAAAAAACCCAATCCAACCTGTTTTAGAGGTTTCAAATTTTCTGGTTATTTCAGTTGGAGAGAAACCTCCTAAGTTCATTCACTGGAATTGGAAAGGGCATTTGGGAAGGCAATTTCATGTCACTGAAGAGAGAAAATTTCTACTGGGTGAGATGTTACAGCTGACACTGACAGGCTTTGGAAGGAAGTTTACAGACAGATCAGACCTACAGGCACTTCCTTACACGTGCAAGCCTTGATTGGTGCAATTTATTAACAGGAGACAGAAGACATTTTGAAGGAAGAGTGTAAATTAAAGGAGGAGCCTGATTTCAACTTCATCCTACATGTTTATAAGAGCAATAAAGACAGCTGAGTTATGCTGACTTGTGTTACTAAGCAGCAGTAAGCACGATTACGCTCTGTGTGTGCTCCTTCGTCAGTCAAAGGGACATAAAAGGAATTACCACGCCACGCTTCACAAAAGCCGGTTTAGCTAACATGGTTCAGTTCCCATGCACAACCGTATGCATGGATTATGGATGGAGGACAGAGCACTAAGATACCAGGGCTCAATGATTTTATGACAGTCTGACATGTATTTATGGTGCTCATGTAGGGGACAGGATTAAAGAGGCTCGCCTTTCTCAACAGAGAAAGCAGGAAAAATAATTGTGTACTTGGCTTTCTGCAAAATTTTCAGTGATATTCCTTTGTACAGTAAAACATTCAAGTTTTCCTTTGATGCCAGGAATGCTGCCTTCTGTGTCAGGTTAATCCCTAATACCAAATGCCACATTCCCAAGGTGGAGAGCTGACTACAGATTTTCTGTTTGGCTGCAAGCACTAGAAAGATTCACTTTTATTTAGTGTAATCTCCCACTCTGTGATATGACTGGAATTTTCACCACCCACAACTGGAGCATATTTTCTTGTTTTATTTTGCTAAGAGTTTGACCCCCATTTGAAAACTAGAAGGAGCTGTGTAGTTTCTAATAAGGTCTTCACTCAAGTATCTGAGATCCTTCTGAACCAGAGATTCAAAAATTATCGGCACCTACTAAGAGAAAAAAAGTGGGGAAAAAATGCGTTTAGACACCTAAGTGATAACTTCACTCATTTGAAAGTCTGGTCCCAACTAGTGGAGGTGACCACATAAAATCCAGCTCTGCACTACCTGGAAACTTGCATGGAGAACAAATCTGTGAATCATGAACTAAAATGCACTGGAAGGAGGCGAGAATTTTGGCACTACGAATGACCTTATTCTCAAAATTCAAAGAATAAAAATAAAAAAATACTTTCTGTGTATTACTACTTTTGTCTGTTTTCAGCTTTGAATTATGAATCTTTTGATAGTATTGCTTTATGCTATTCCTGTCTCCTGAGATCATAAAAATACAGCCCCAAATCAAAATTTCTAATAGTGAGAGCTGCAATTTATGGTCACAACATAAGGCCGCAGTGAGACCCTTTAATGTTTTGGGGGGTCTGGGGTTTGTTCTTGATTGCTTTTTGGGGGTGTTTTCTTCAGTGGTGGGGGGGTGGGGTCTTTTTAACAACATAAGTAATTGATATTTGCCACTTAAGACTTTATGGTCTTAAACTTTTAAATGCTCAATGATTTTTCAAATAAAACTGTTATAAAAGATGAGGACAGATTCTATCATCTCTGGAGTAGCCTCCATCAACCTACTTCATATTCTCCTTGGATGGAGCCTTGAGTATCATGATCTAGTTGAGAGGCGTCCCTGCCTATGGCAGGGAGGTTGGACAAGATGATCTCTAAGGTCCCTTCCAACCTAGGCCGTTCTATGATTCTATGATTCCTCCTCTATAAACAATCACCTCAAGGAAAGGACTACTTGTTACCAATTAGAACTCTAAAAAACATAATGATTCATGGTATTGCTTGAGAGATATCAACCTAAGAACTCTGCATCAAAAAACAGTATCAGGGATGTTATGTTGCAGAAGTATTTTACATATCTCTTTTACCAGTCATCTTACATACTTACTAAACCTTTTGGGCTTTTAATACACTTGTGAAGGAAGAAGCCAGTTTTACTGTTTACAAATTTGAACAAAACCTTTGCTGAGAGTCTACAGTTCCGTTGCCAATGCTATTTCTGTCTTTTGCCTATTTGCCACCTGCAGTTACTGCCCTGCACACTAAGTAACTTACAGTATATAATACTCCTTTTACTTTAAAAATGGACTGGCAGAAAATTACCTAGTTTGCAGACATTTGCATCAAAATGAAAAAAAATGAAGATCAGTATTTATAGGTTCACTCCTGCAAGAACTTAAAGGACATCACTCATGCGTGCACTGTTAAAGACATGAGCGAGTGATCCCAGTATCAAAGGCCGTCATTTTAACAAGCTGAGGCCCCTGTGACACTCCTAACAATTTCAGCTCCTACACAGTGCTAGCTGCCACCATGGAATACCCTTTGAATATGTAGTTAATGATGAAAACTTATCTACTTGGTTATCCTGGAATTATATCACAGATTCTAGATAGAAGTGAGAATCTCAGAAATATTTCTCTTCACGTGTGACTCACTAAAAGGATGCTGTCAGGCAGATTTATTCCCTTAGTTTGGGGTTACCGAAAGAATGTTTGACATTAATATTAACCAGAAATTCTCCACTGACTTTCTAAGTGAAATATCAATAATTTGGGTTTCCTTCTCGGATGCAAACACTCTCGTCCTCCAGTGCTTGTAACATGACACTGTGGCGTTACATTAGACCAGACCATGAATGAAGTGGAAGCCAAACAGAAATTACCAAATTCTCATTGCCCTAACTAAAGTTTACTTTAGTTGATTGCAATCATTTTTAGTAATGTTAATAACAGGTCACATTTTAACGTGACAACATCCTTCTAAGTAAGTCAGACTTGCACGTGCAAAAGCCTAAGCCCTGCATCGTAAGAATGTGTGAACACGTGAAAGACGTGACTAGGTGTGTACAAGCCTTTTCTACAAGTGACTAGAAGCCCCAGCAGCACTGATACTCACGTTGGCACTGTCCCCAGGACAATCGGGCCCAGCCCCAGCAGCAGTCAATTCTACTTCCAAATCGACACAATCCTGTGGAGGAGATTATTTGTCTGGGCCACCTGAACAAGACAGTTCAAAAAAGTCTGGTGAAACATTTTGAAAGTAGCTAAAATTATTCTAGATTAAGTAAAACAGAAGACAAAGACCAGCAAAAACCTCTCCTGCATGGATACATATCCTATTAAAAAAGAAAAAAGAAAAAAAAGAAAAAAACCCAAGAAACACTAACTGCTCTAATTTGCATCTATAATATTTATTAATATGATATTATTAATACTTTGTTGAGCTCAGAAAATGTAAACGAGTATAGGTGAAGAGGGGAAAAGATAATTAGGGCAACTTTGTAAAGCCTGAAAACCCCTGGCGTGCTTTGCCGTGTGCTCGCTGCTGCCACTTTCAGGCTGGTATTGAAAAATTTCAGAAGTCTGAAATGCAGAATTCATAACGTGGAACAAATCACCATCATAAAGTTTCAGCATTGGTTTATCTCACAACATAGGGCAAAATTTTTCTCACTGAAACATTAAAGGAAAAACAAAACACAACAAAAGCTTCCTGAACAGATAAACCTACGTTAAGTACAAAAGGAGAGCTGTAGTCTTCCCTCCGTCCAAGGAAAATTTACCACCGTCCCAAGCGATTACAAAGCATTGACATAAATGGTTTGTGGTTTTTAGTGACAAGCCCAAACCGCGCGAACACTGCACCTGAACAAATCCTGAAAAGAAACCCTTGGGGAGGGGAGCCGGCCGACAGAT
>NW_009721657.1:0-858 GCF_000703405.1 Apaloderma vittatum | reverse complement strand
GTCTCCTGGTACTCCTCGTGAGGCTTGATCATGATAACGCAGGTCGGGCGCTTTGAGCCAGCTGCAGCTCCGAGGTCCTGTGGAAACAAGAGAGAGGCCACGGGTTAGGCTTGGGGGTGCTGGGTCCCCCCCAGGAGGGAGGCCTAACACCCAGCCAACACACTTCGCACCCTGGTCTAACACTGGGAAGGTATCTCTACAAGCCCTTCAAGCCCAAGCCCTCTGGACTCAACACTGGGTTTAAAAACTCTTTTCCCAGATTGACTCTCCCTCCCGCCGTGCAGTGCCAGCCTGGGACACACCACAGGGGGCTAGCACCTGCCTCACACACAGTACTCCTTGTGCAGATGAAGTCCCAAAGACACCAACCCCACTCCCCCAGCTTCCAGGCTACAAACTGGACAACATCCCACCAACACCACACCTTCCTTGCCCAGCGTCTCATTTCTTTCTTTCCTCAAGCAAGTCCCAGCTCACAACTGAAGGTGTACAAATTTGTTCTGGCTGTCACAGAGAGCTCCTGGCCCCAAGAGCTGCAGGACTACAAGTATGGCAAGTAGTTCTGTGGTCCCCCCGTGAAACACCCTTATGTCTGCACCATGACTCGTTGTCCCATTCATGCCCTGACTACAGACAAGCACTGGGTGCTTTACTTGGCACCACATTTGCACCTGCCCACGATGGCTCCTATCACAGCCTGGGCCGAGTGCTGCCCACATGCTTCCCTTCTGCCGGGACTGGTTCCTACCACCCAGGAGCCCCCAGCTCTTACCGACTTGGAGGGGACGTAAGCGTAGGGGAGGTTCCTGTCCTCGCACATGATGGGGATGTGGCAGTACACATCGATAGGCAGCGTGT
>NW_009721656.1:2828-5036 GCF_000703405.1 Apaloderma vittatum | reverse complement strand
AAGAAAAAAGAAAAAAGAAAAAGAAAAAATAAATAAGAAAATAAGAAAAAAGGAAAAAAGAAAAAAGGAAAAATGAAAAAGAAAAAAGAGACTAAAACCCAGGAAAAAGCCCCAGCAAAAGCAAGGAGCTTTGCATTCCCGAGCTGGAGCAGTCACAGCCTCTTGAAGCTGCAATTTTAAATCAAGAAGCGGAGCCTGCTCGCGCAATCCGGATGCCCCTTTACAAATTTATACCAAAAATTGAGCAATTTCCCACCAAACTGTCACCTCCTGCAGCCCGAAGCCACCGCGGATGGGTAACCGGGTAACTGCCAGGGGGCAGAGCCGCCCCGGGGTTTGGGGAGTCCTGTCCCCCCCAAATGGGAATTCAGGATGGGAAGAAGCTGTTCAGCCATTTTGGGGTTTTTTTTGTTGTGTTTGGGTTTTTTTCTGCTGGGAGAAAATAATTTGTGATATTTACTACTGCAAAAATCAGTGAAACCAGCCTGGTTGTTGCAGCATTTTATTGTCACCAAACGTACAACACTCTGTCGAGGGAAAAACAAGAGCGGGGAAGCTTCGACCCAAACCCGAATCACTCTCCTCTTCGCGATAACGCGCACCTGCTCTCCTCCGGGGTGGTCAGAAATTCGAATAGTTGCTGCTATAGCACCAAAACTCACCAAACCCCAGCCCGATTCTTTATTTTTTTTGATTTATTAATGCTGTAGGAAGCAGGAGAGAAGCTCAAGCAACACAGGAGATTTTCCACAATCTGGTTTTTTACGAGGGGAACGGAAAGCACGTGCCCGAGAGAACTTTTTGCGCATTTAATTAATTTTAATATCCCCTTCTCCTCTCCAAACCAAGCCGTAAAGGCAGGCTCCCGAACGTCAGGCAGATGTTGCAGGTGGAAAATATTTTTATTACTTCCCAAAGTCCCACATCTGGCAGAGCCAGCCCTGCCAAACTCAAACCTTGGAGAAACCCATTTTTTAAATCCCCACTTGTACTTGGTATTGACTTTTTTTTAGATTAGAGCATCCATCACCAGCTGCTTCCAAGAAATAACACACTGGTAAGACATGATGGGGCATATCATGACGGGAATTCTCGGTACAGAAGCGGTTTATCCAGGAGGAATTGCAGGGAAACTGCTAAAACTCCTGGCAAAAGGAAGTTCCTGCTCTTCTCTAATTTTTGTTTTTCCTCACGCACGACTGGGAAGGGTAAAAATAATTCAAGCCAGGTCTGTGCCCCCACTTTCAGCCCTGCAGCCGCTTTGGCAGGTGAAGTGATGGGCTGGGCTGGGGCAGAGCTTTGTTGGACCAGCCGTGCCTCAGTTTCCCCATATAACATCTGGCTGATAACGACTCTGCCTACCTTGGGAAAAATAAAACCCAGCATTTTGAAGGTTACCCAGAGCTACGCGAACACCCAGCGGCCACGGGAGAGGGCAAGAAATGGGTGCTGGGGGCTCACGGATGGCGTCACCCTAAAAAATCGACGTTCTTGAAGTCACTGGAGCAGCGGTAGCGACCGTCGAGGAACCTGGAGCAGATGAAGTTGGGCAAACAGGGGCAGGTGTGGTGCTGGCGCTTCCCGAAGAAAGGGACCTGCGGAGAAACACGGGAGAGACGAGCGCGTCAGGGCTCTGCCACAACCGAAAACTCATCCAACGGGATGAAAGCTTGAGAAAATCTCTGGATTTTCTCAGAGGTTTAGCAGGGATACGCCTGAAATTAATTTTTGAGCCTGCTCCTCATGCGAGCAGTCGTTAAATCTTGCACCTGAATCGATACGGGCGCACGGTGATGGATTAAACCCTCAGGGAGGAGGGACGGCAGCGGCGTCGCGCCTTTGGCTGATCCCAGGGCTCGGGGGCTTTTTACGGACAAAAATCACGGTGCTGGGGCAGCTCCGAGGCGTTAATTCAGCTTCTCCTCGCTTTTACGGCTCAACTGGGGTCAGCGTGGCAGCTCTGCCCCAGCTCCATGTCAAGATCCGCAGCACCCGTGGGTGCACCCCAAAAAATTTTTGGGTGACAGGGGTTGGCTCAAAACATTTCAGAGGGTGAAACCAGCTCGAGGATCACCACGATGCTGCCCGGAGCCTCATCCCAAACCCACCTCAGCACCTCCCCAACCCCGACACCGACCTCCTTTCTCAACCCTTGAGCTCTTGCCCGCTCCTCGTCCCCTCCCTGCACCCCAACCCCACCGAGCACCC
>NW_009721656.1:2436-2689 GCF_000703405.1 Apaloderma vittatum | reverse complement strand
AGGCCTGGGGACGGGGACAATGGTGGGTAAGTTCAACCAGGTTTTGTCCCCAAAACTTGTTGCTCTTCTTGCTTTTAGCACCGAGCTCTTGCAAAGGCTGAGCCCCAAAAAGCCCGTTAACCCCTCCCGTGCACCCCAACATTCCCCCCTTCTTTTAATAATTTCTCTTAATTTGAGAAGGAGAAAGATAATCTGAGCTGTTCAAGCTCAACTCTGGGGGCTAGCCAGAAAGTTATATTATTTTCTTCCTAAA
>NW_009721656.1:0-2364 GCF_000703405.1 Apaloderma vittatum | reverse complement strand
AAAATATAAAAATTAAATCAATCTTCCAGGCTGGGGATGGGACTTACCCCAGTGATGACGGCGCAGGGGCAGGAGGTGAGGAGGAGGAGGAAGACGAGGGTTTGCAGGAGTTGGCCCATGGTGCCAGGGCAGGAGACGTTTCCCCTGCGCCGAGCTCTGCAGCAGCCCCGCACCTCCCTCCCTATATAACCCCTTCCAGCCCTGCCACCCTAAGCTATTTATTTCATATTTTGCTTTTTTTTTTTCCTCCCCCTGATGATCTCAGAGTAAAGCAGATGGGACCTGAATCTCTAATGGCATCAAAGAAATATTAACAAACCACCGAGGAAAGGGAAAAAAAACCCCAAACCCATCTCTCTCACCCGCACGCAACGTCCCAGGGTTATTTTTCAGCTCAGCCAACAGAGCTGGATTTTCTAAGCGCACCTCTATATCCATATTTATCTCTGATGGGTGTGCTTACGAATGGCATCGAGGATTTGTGCTTGTTTAGCTGAAAGAAAACGCAAGAATAAAGTTAGCCTGCTACTTCGTAAGAGCATAACGTGTGGTAACGGGGCTCTGTGATAAATATCCTGCAGAAATAAGAGCCTCGGCTGCACATGTTTGTGAGAATAAAAGGCGGCAGAGAGGGAATAATCACTTCCAGTGATGAGGGTGTGTTTGAATCTCAATATAACGGGTAAATAAGTTGATTTATGGTTTGAAGTATATCCCCCGTACCTCAAATGGCTTTTGGTGCATCTCATGGGAGCACAAGACAATGAGACCAGGGCTTGCTAAAGTGGCTAAAAAGGCAGGAACAGCCAGAATTATTTGCTTCTTTTTGAATTTGTACATCCATCCCGAGAGGATCGAGGATGGGGCGCCTCAACGGCAACATCTCACAGGCTCATCTGCCAGGTGAGAGAAGAGCAAGAAATGCCTCCAGCCTCTGGGATGCGATGTCCCCGACGGCGCTGAGGCCATTCATCACCCACAACCTCGTCCCATGTCGCCCCTTTGGGAATCCAGGAACTAAAAAAAAAATAATTAAAAATAATAATTACAAACTAAGATACCCTTGCATGGCCAATGCATTGTTCCAGGTTCCCACTGTCCAGCCAGGATCCCCCTGGATCAAGCTCCCAGTGCCCGCAGCCGGGGCTGTGCAAGCAGGGGCTGCAGCCAAGCTCCGTCGCACAACAAGTGCAAGAAGTAAAATTCCACTCTTGTCCCCCCTAAATAAAACTGAATTTGCAATTCTGACCCAGCCACCTGGATTTTTCCAGCCCTGGACTCCCAGGTACCATCCCCGTGGTATCAGGGCTCCTCACCAGTATCATGAATTTCATCCCTTCTGGCTTTTCCCACTGAAGAATAAACATCCCCGAGGCTGATTTGGGGGCTGCTCCCTGGGGGGGCAAATTAGGGACTGGGAGCAGCTGGGGAGTTGCTCAGCCCCAAGGAGGAAACACAGCTTGAGGTGATGGGTTGGGATTTGAAATAGGAGTTTGATCTGGTTTAGTCTGGCTTTTCTGTTGAATTTCTTTCGTAGAGTATCAGTCCGGTGCTAAATTGTCTCTTTAATTAGTTAAAAATAGCCCCAGCATTTCCCTGCCCGGAGACCAGCACTTCTTTTGATGTGGCAGCTGTTCTGCTCAAGTCTCTTCCACCTGGGCTTGAATTAATTAATCCCATCTCTCCCCAAAATCCTTCCTTCCAGAAATCCCGCAGCTGGGAAGCGCTCGGGAGGGTTTTTTGAAGGGAAGTTTCTTTGAGAAGATGCCGACAGGATGGGGGATGTGCAGCCCCTACACTTGGTGGAGTATATTTTTGTCCTGTGTTGCTTCCTAGGGGTGGGAAGAAGAAAAAACATTCATGGCAATATAAACCAAAGCCATGCCAGCGGGGAGCCTCTGGCTGGGAGGGATTGAGGCTCTTGGTGCTGCCCATGAGAGCTCCCAGCTCCTCCAAGGAGAAAAAAGTTAAATCAAATCAAAAATCCTTCTGCGCTTCACTTCCCCCATCAATAACATTTTAATTTTCTCACCTGACAAGGCAAGATCTATCACCAGCCAGCATCTCGTTAGCAACGCCGAGCCTTGCGATGCACCCACCATAAATTACCTCCCGCTCTCTGCTGGTGGTGGGGCTCAAGTTTTGGGGTTTTTTTTCGGGTGGATGTCAGTCTCCTCTCAAGCAAAGTGCGACTGAGCACCACTCCTCACACCTCTGCCCCCCTGGGAGTGGGTTGGGGAGTCCTGACACCCCCCCAGTGCCGTATCCCCTCACCTGTCCCACCCAACTTGGCGTCATCCGCAAACTTAGTGTGGATGTGCTTGCAATCGCCTTGTTCAATCATAAAATTGTCAGGGTTGGAAG
>NW_009721655.1:10132-27667 GCF_000703405.1 Apaloderma vittatum | reverse complement strand
ACACACACACACCCCGGGCATCATCCCCAACCCCACCAGGCAACTACAGGTTCACTGCTCACCCCCCTCTGCATCACCCATATCCCCCTCCTTGGCATCCAGACTTAACTTCCCTGGCACCCACACACCCCCCCAGCATCCAAACATCCGCCCCACTGACACCCTCAACCCTACCCTCTCCCCCAGCATCTGCACACCCCCAGCCCAGCATTGCAGGGAAAAGAGGGTCACACATACACACACCCCTCCGTGGGTGACCGCAGCAGTGCCGTGACTCAGTTTCACCCCAAAACAAAGACGTTTCACCCTCACAGAGGTTTCACCCCCAAAAGAAAGAGGTGCCACCTCTGCTTTTGGGAGCGGGGCTGGTGTCACCGGAGGAGAGCCCCAGCACTGTCCCAACAAAGCTGCTTCTTCCTACAGGGCCGATAAACTGTTCCAAAAGGGAGTAACTCTTCAATTCACAGCAGAAATCTACTTTTATACCAGATCAAGGCGGAGGGAGAAGTTCCCCCCTCGCCCCCACGCTGTAACCACACTCATCTGATTGCTTGCACCGAGCAACCCTGCTCTGAGCAGCGTCTGGGCCACGTGTTCCCTGCTTGGGTTTGAAGACGCTCCCACTAAACCACGTGCCAAGTTCTGATGTCTTTCACAGAAACAAGGGAGACCCTTTCCTCCAACTCAAGATACCCCAAACCAGTGCATCCATCCATACCGCAACCCAACGCAAGAGCACGAGGTAGAAAAGGTCCTCAAGATCAAAGCCTGACAGGTTTTTCTTAGCCTTTGTCCAACACGGTGAATATTAGAGGCATTGAACCCCAAGACTCCTCTTTGACACAACCTAAATAAATAATAGCTTGTTAAATATTCATTATTTTCATTAGTGGTAAGGATGTCTCGTTTTGTTGCTCGAGGTGACTCACAGCCCCTTAAAACAACATTACAGGCAGAAAAAAGACAAAGAAAAAAAATAATAATAATATCTTGGCTTTTTGTATTCATTGCTCCTCAGAGGCTTCCAAAATCTGAGCTGTTCACTTTGCAATTCAGAAGAAGATTTGGCTGCAAAACTCTTGGAAAGCTCGATTGCAATTCTCTCTCCCCTCTGTTCCTGCCACTCCGACAGACTCTGAGGCAAATCCAGGCCAGACACTCTGCTGAAGCAAGGTCACCAGCCTCCCAAACCCAAGTCCCTCTCCTCAAATCCCATCGACAGGTCTGACAATAACCATCAGCCCATCAAAAGCCGGCAGCCGAGGAGGGTTCGGCAGCTTCAAATGGATGTCCCCAACGGGATATTTCCTCAGGAAGCAAAAGAGCTCTGGGGTATTTGATACCCAGTCCTACCCACCTCGTGATAGGAGGGCTGGAGCTGCTCCTCCAGCCCAACAGCGATGCAGAAACCTGCCCCAACGACCTCCAGCCGACACGTTTTGGATGGAGACACCCTCAGTAAGGTCATGTTCCCGCAAGACGAGCTACCTACGACAACGCCAAGACGTGACTTTGACCGCTTTCTGCAATGCTTCCAAATTTGACCCCGGCTGCTGAGCTGGCTCCCGTAACTCCGAGCAGCTGGAAGCAGTTGATTAGGTTCGTTTGGTTTATTACCTCCCCCGTTACGCTTCAAAAAACACAACTTCCCCGTCTATTTGCCTAAGCGGAGTGCGCAGTCGATAAGGCGGCCCCTGCGCAGGGGCTGCTCTTCCTACAGATTTGCCCTATGCATTATTAATTCACCCGGCGCTTGTTGCGAGCACGTCGACTTACCCGATGCACCAGAACAGCTCTTAAGGAGCCTTCGGCTCGTGGCTTTGTGGAACATCAACTTTTCATGTCGAACAGCAGGTGATGTTCAACAGAATGCCTTGCAATAAACGCCTAATATCCATTACGCTCATACATATCTATGTGTCGGGCTGGTATCGACATATGGATATAGCAGGGCTGCACTCCTGAGATAGGGGGACAGGGGGGTTAGAAGTTATTCATTGGAAATCACACATATATGGCATTAAAAAGGGATGCCACGCTGCAGAAGGCCCATTTCGACAGAAATCTCCACAAATTTTGAGATGAAATTTTATATATTTTCTTTTTTTGCCCTCTCCCCAGATCAGAAGAGAAGAGTAAAATACAACACCTTAGCTAAAAGGTCTGCAGGGGGAAAAAAAAATAAAAAAATTAAAAAAAGTGACATGCTGCTTTGAAACGAAACCTCTAACCGGCTCTAAAAGGAGCGTTGTGACCTTGCTGAACAGCACTGCATAATTTTTAATAGACATTTTTTGCTGGAACTGACATACTCCCAGGCGTGGTTTTATTCTGCTAACATTTTTCCGGAGGGAAATGCCATGTTTCATTGGATTTTTTTCATCATCCCTACATATACACACCTATAATTACTATATGCATTACAATAGCATTCACAAGCCTTTGATAAGATCCCGGTTCCATTATGTTAGACTCTGTTATGTACACCCGGTAGAAAAAAAAAAGAAAAAAACCTGTCCCTCCCTTGAGCTTTTCAAAGTCAAAACAGAGAAAGCAGCGAAAGGTGTTGAGACAAGAGCAAATTACTCCTCATTTTACAGCTAGGAGAATACGACTTGGAAAAGCTTAAGTCGCCGCGTGGGGTCAGGGAAGGGAATTTCCAGCCATGTCAAGAAGAGAAGGGGGAAAAAAACACTCCCAAATTTTAAGTCAGGGCTGCAGGACTCGCCTGCTTCTTCATCCCGCGTTACTTCTGCTTCCACTTTCAACCCGAGAGTCACGGCACCCGCTTCTCGCAGCTACACCAAGGGATGAGTCATGTGCAAAACGTCCTTTTTCTTAATGATGCAAAGAGGGGGGGATTTAAAAAGCAAAACGCATCCCCCAGCCAGAGCACGCAGGCGTTTTTGGCTCTCCCGTGCCCTTGCATGTGCAGGACACGCGGAGCCAGACAGACGAGAGCCCGCAGGCGTCCGCCGCGCACGTGGACGCCCGGCTTTGCTCCTTTAATTACACCTCCTGCGGGTGAGAAAGATAAGCCCAAATGGAGTGACTGCATGAAGGGAGGAAGCCTATAAGTTATTCATAAGTTCAAGCTCAAGCTCCTCTCTTGCTTTCACTCCATGACACCTTCAAAACATATTATTCATCTTTTTTTTTTTTTTTAACTCCCCTCCTCTGGGAAGAGAGATGGTAATTGTAGTAAATATATCACTGCCAAGTCATCCTCGCAGCCTGCACGGTGTGAGGGGTAGGGATGCGAGCGCTCGAGATGTTTCGGGATGCCCAGGCTCCGTGAAGGACATTGTGACGAAGGTGGCGACCTGCAGGGAAAACCTCCCTCCAGGTCATCCCTCAGACCTTTCTCACCTCAAACCATTTCAGATGGAAAAAAAAAAAAAAAACCCAACCAAAAAAACCCCCATCACCTCCATCCCATTTTGAATGGAAGCCTCGTTGATCCCCACGGAGCAGTTGCAAACAACTCCGCGGCAAGTTGAGCAGAATTGCATTTTCATCCCAGCCCGACGGCGTTCAGGCAAATCTGGGGCTCCATTTCTGGCTTGCCAAAAAAAAGAAATAAGTAAAAAAAAAAAAAAAAGCCATTATTGCCTGCTGAGAGAGCCTTTGGAAACCAGAGCCATGGCACAGGGGGTTTTGTTTGCCCTCTCAAGGCTGTTCCAGACAGACTAAAGCACCTAATGCTCCTGCCAACTGAAGCAGCTCTCCTTGAGCTCGAGAGGTTAGTTTTTGTGAATGCAGCGACACGGAGCCTCATCTCGGCCCCGTGGCACAGAGGATTTGTTGTACTCCGGCGTGAAAATAACCCTGAAAGCAACATCTACGGTGGCACCGGGGAGGGCTAAGGCACCGGCGTCTGGGAGAAGAGAGACGGGGCATGGATTTTATTCGTCCTCGATTCCCAGGGAGGTCATTTACTGCAGTGCCCCTGGCACTTCCCCAGCCCTTTTCTAGCACATTTGATTCTTGTGAGTTTTCTTAATCTCATCTCCTTCATTGGTTATTGCTCCTTCAGTGCTGAACTCAGCAAGATCGCTTCTGTTTAGAGAAAGATTAGCGCTGAGTACATTAAACACGGTAATGTCATGTACTAAAGGGCGCTGGGGTCACCACCCCGGCTCCGAATGCCCCAAAACACCTTCTCGGAGCGGGTGCCTTTCGCTGGGTATGATTTGAGCTCACGTTTGCAATGCCTAACGCACTCCCAAGCTGCAGCTCCTGGAGGAGGACATCACAAGGAAGATCAAATCCTCAGCAAGCAGCACCGACGGCGCTGAGCACGCCTTGTTTGCCATTAACGCTGAACTCCGACTCAGCAAGTTGTTTCGACTCAAAATACAAATGGCAAACGGGACAACGTGATCTTCACGGAAGTAAAAAATGGATGGAGAAGGGGCTGGCTCAGCCAGGCAGGAGGTGACAGCCTGCAAGAGCCACCCAGCTCCGACACACACCTCCCCACGGACCCCAAACCTCTCCAAGCCGCACGCTCCGAGGGAGCACTTAGCTCCTTTCCCCAAAATCAACCCAATTCCTCCTAGTTCCAAAGACTTTCCAGCAAATTTCGCCAGCACCCACGCTCCAGGAGCACGTGCAGCCACCAGCTCCCCTCCCAACCGGGCTCTTATCGCAGCTCACCGCCACCGTTCCCCGCTTCCCAGTTGACGAGATGTCTATTTACCTACGGATTACAACGAGGAGCAACAAGTCCACCCGGGGAAGAGGCGCTGTTGCATGGGCAAAGGCTCTGCAAACAGATGGCTCGAGGAGATAGAGGGTGTTTACTACCTCGCGCGTGCTTCTGGGCTTGAGGGTGACACAACCCTGGCACATCTTCTCTATTTTTTATTTTTTTTTCCTCATCAAGCACTCTACCACCCTCTCCGGGACTTGGAGAGTGAAGACAAAAGACTCAGCCAGCTGCTTGGGTCTGTCCTGGACCACACTGCAAGAAATATACTGATTTTAAATACCTCAGAGCTCTCGGTATTTTCACATTTCCAATCATTTATTTATTGCTTTTCCCCTTTCAAAACCATGAGATTCATTGCAGAGCGTCTAGGGGTTATCCCCCTCCCCACCTAACTCACAACTTCCCACTCTCTGGCTGCCAAAAAAAAAGAAACGTAGGTAAGCCAGCCCAGTGAGGAACAAGACTTATTTCCCCCACCCCAACAATTTGCATTTGCAATTTTAGCTTCTCCTGCTGCCCCAAACTAATTGCATGCCCCGCACGCTCCTTCTCCTCCTCCCCCTGCCCCAATCCTTAAAAGCTTGGTGGTCTGATACAGTAGGCTCAAAGCACGTTCGAGATTAGTTTCTATAACCTACCCAGCAGAGTCAGAAAATTGAACGTGGTGGAAAAAGAAAGGAAGGAGGAAAAAAAAACCAAAGAAATAAGAAAAAGAAAGAATCAGCTCTTGTCAAGAGCATGGTAGTACAAGGAAGTAATTTTTCTCTCCTCATTTCAGTTGGATGTTGCTGTTTACGTCCGCGCTAGACGCTGCATCCTTTCTTCTCCATCCTGCAGCTGGAGCATCAGCAAATTGGAGAGGGGAGGCACGGGGAGGAGGGGGGGAAAGGCAAGAGCAACTGAAATTGGATCCTATTGAATTTTCAATAGGACACCAAAATATATACAGTATTTCAGCGTGCGCATGTCCCCATAGATAAGTCAGCAGAGGAATCTGTGGAAGAGTCGGTGCCGAATAATTACAGTGGGGGGACATCATTGGAATAATGAGCAGTTGCTACCAGAACATTCAGGGAAAAGAAATGCCGACTGCTGTTTATTAAACAGCGCTTTATTTAGGGTGTTTGGGATGAAATTAGGTGGCAAACATACAGATTGGAAAAGCCTGGGATCATTAAAGTTGCTTAAGGCGCCTGGCTCGCTCCCTCCATTTCTTTCCCACTTTCTTGCCTTTCCTTTTTCACCAATATCCTTGGAAAAAGGATGCAAAGCCCACCTGCACCCCTCTACACCTCCTGGCACGCATTGCTTTATTCAACAAGACCAAAGGCCACGTCAAATGGCTGGAGAGCACTTGACAGATCCAGAGCACGACCAGCAGGTTTGAGTCTCACAAAAAAAAAAAAATAAAATAAGTGGCAGATAGAGCACACAACTCATGTATGAAAGACAGGTAGATTCTGGAAAACTATATTTAGGAAGAAGTATTAATTTCTCAGTCTAACAGACGTGCTTTCTGACATGGTTCTCAGCTTTGCAAAATAGGGCAGATTAAAAAAAAAAAAAAAAAAAAAGAAAAATCAGAAAACCACGTAAGCCTCAGAAATGCAAAGCCCGCAGCACACCGGAGGTTGTTCCCACTATCCCCACATCCAAGAGAGGATTTGGATGAGGTAGAGTGTGGAAAGCAGAGAGGGGGCAAGATGCCAGCGGGGAAGAGAGCTGGGACTGGTGAAGTCCACATCCTTCACCTGCTCATACCCGCTGGAGCATCATGTAACCCAGACACAGATCGAGTGAGGAAGGAGAAATTAAGTTTTAAGGAAATACCTACATACTATATATGCACACGATTTAGATATCTCAAAAGATCTCACACCATCTCTCACATAATTCGCATTTCTAAGCTTCTCCCTTGGCAATGCAAGAAGCAAGTGTAAATGAGACAGGTCAAAAGCCTCAAAAGCTCAAAACATCTCCAGGTTTGCAAAAATCATTTTCAAAAGCTTCTAGCTCCGCATTAACCGGGGTTACCTAATGTCAGCCAGATGAAACCACGCTCCCAAGAATTCAACTTTGCGCCTCGCAGACACAGAATAAACCACCTTCAGTGCTTTGAAAACACATTTTCGACCTTCAGACACACATCATCTAGTCATCATGAGAATAAACCAGAAAAACCAGGCTACCCTACCTCAGAGATGTCTTCTTCTCAGGGCGATGCAGCAGTCCAGTGTGGCCACGAGGCTGGACGTAGCTCCAAGTGAGCCTGGCCCTGCCTGCAACGAGAAGAGGATGCTCATTCACACCAGGTGCAAAGAATCCAACAATTTCTTGTTGATTCAGTCACTGGGGGAGCAAGTGAAACAATTTCTAATGATTTTTTATGAGCGTAACGAAACAACCTAAGGAGACGCATAGAAACCTTCCCTGTTGCACAGTCCAGTCCTGAGCTGGAAATCATGAGAAACTCCACAGCAATTCTGGAGGTTTTTTTAAAAATTTTTTTGGAGGGGGTGGAACGTTGTCCTCAAGCACTGAGCACCCTCAGCCTGCATCAGGACCTGTACACAAGGATGCAGGAGCAGTGCCTGACCGCACATACGAATAGAGCAGGGAATTCAGGCTGTGCCCCAGTGAAAACAGGGGCTCAAACCAATTATAACTATGGGGAAAAATACAGACTCACTATCAGGCACAGAGCTAAAGCAACCCCACAGCTTATTGACACCTCCACGCTAGCTTGACTTATCATGCTTATTACCACTCTGCATTTCAGTGGCCTCTATTTCTTTGCACCACCTCTGCTCTGCGGTAAAGCCAACTTCTAGCATTGGAGGAAAAAAAAAAAAACAAACCAGAAAAAAACCCACAATGAAGCAAGCATCCAACACAATAAAAATAAATTAAAACTCCTAGAGAACACTGGGGCTTCTTTCACTGTGTTTTTCCAAGGTGCTGTTTAAACAGAGGCAGGGAATGGCACATAAATACATCAGTTGAGCCCTCTGGCCTGCAGAAGCACAAAGAGCAATGGGAACTGGGATAATTACATACTCCTGGCTCCGTAGCCCACCGCCTGGGGTATGCCCCAAAACCAGCTCGCCCATCCCCACGGGACAGGTTTTTGGCCCCAACACCGTGGACGCTGAAGTGGGAGGGATGCGAAATCACCAGGCAAGATGCTCTGTCTAATTCGCTTCTCTAATCACCCATTGGTTTGTAAGAGGGGTCAAAATTGAGCTGCAGCTGAAGGACACTGAAAAACTCTTTAGGGTGAGGGGAGAGAAGAAGAAGGTCGAGTTTGATCAAAGGAGAAAATGCCAGATGATGTCTCCTAGCAGGGAAAGACACCTCAATAACCAACAATCAAAAGCTAAATACAGACAAATTAAACAGAGCACAAATGTTTAGCAGCGAGGGTGATTAACCTTTAAAATCCACTACCAGTAGGTTCACCATCTCCTGAGGTCCTTAAATCAACCCCGAACGTCTCTTCGCAAGATTTATATTCAACAAATACGAAATCCTCGGCTCAGGGAAGAGGCATCTAATGACTTTGCGGGGCCTGTTGATGTGATCTAAACGTCCCTTCTGGCCCTAAATTCATTGCGTGGCAGCAGCTGATCCTCAATCCATCTTGGGAAGCCCAATCCTGCATGGCCAACCCTGAAACCTAAACCCAAAGCCTGTGGTTGAAGCTGCTCATTGTATTTCCACCACCACGTTCTGCCTGAAGTTCAAGCTAAACCAGACACAACAAAACGGGGACAAGTTTTAATCCAGCTTTCTCCCTCTTTGCCTTCGCCTCCTGCCCATTTGCAGTTGAGTTGGTGAGAATCAAGCATCAACAGTTGCCTGGAGAGATTATTCTCAAGAACTTGCTTCTGGCTCCAAATTTTGCCAATTGAGATGAGAAACAAACGGCCTCCAAGCAGCTGCCCAGCGGATGGGTTACCAGGACAGAGTGTCCCTCTCCTTGGGCAGCCCAAACGACAGAAAAGGATTTTAAAGCAACCACGGTGGAATTTTTGTGTACATAGACCTGTTGGCAGAGGGAGAAATCATGCTTCCAGCAATATTTTAGCAGCAAATATTTTGAGTGCCAAGGTCTGCCGGGGCTCCTTCTCTCTGCCTTTCCTCTCTGAGATGATGCCCTTGATTTGCTCTTGCCCTGAGCTCTCCTGCTCGCTGATTACCACAAGTCACTGGAGTTCTACGTAGCTTACACCTCCTGGTTACCAGCCTGTGCACCATCCAAAAAACACCCAGGGCTCCTGCACAGCCTAAAAATACAGTTATGGGGCAGAAGACAGCACTGAGGACATGTCATACCGTCACAGGATGAGGTGAGGAGAGTTTCAAACACTCAAATTCAACACACACACGCAGGAACAGCCCGTGGGTGTTAATACATGCAATATAGCCCAGCATCACCCTCCTCTTCAGATTTCCCAACCACTTCTAGCACAGATCTGGTTGCAGACTCGCCTCACCCTTCTCTCCCTTTCTGCTTCAAGATGTTGCCCTTCATTTGCTCTGGGTTCATTTGCTCTTCCAGCAAAGGATTTCCTCGCGCCCTCTGTATTGAGCAGCAAAGTGAACGGTTCAACCGATGTCCTACCCTGAGCTCAGCTTACCCCAGAATTTTCCCAGCCTCTAGCACCATTGACCCAGACGTGGATTTGCATGCACTCAAGGCGTGCAGCGAGCGGAGAAACAGAGATCTAGCCTTTGTCTGCACAGTGCAAGCAGCAAACGAGCAATTCAACAGCTCCTTCACCACGCACTGTGGCTAAAATCTCGACAGCAGCATCTTCCCTCTCCATCAGCCCCATTAACCCTGGCTGATGAACGCCTTTCCCTGCCTCAGGCACTATTCTGCTTGCCAGAAGCCCCGCTCCCACCCTGCAGCACCTTTAAAAGATCCCACCACCCTGATTTCCAAGAGACCAGCACTCCCTTGACTCATTCCTGGCACCTGGAAGCACTGGAGGAAGACAGAAGTGATATCTTTGCCATTGCAGGCTTGGAGGGGGCTGCATTTACCCGAGGAAGGGCTGGATGCCAGCCTGCAACCAGCAGCATCCCTCTAATCCGAGCAAGATGAGAGACGGCGCTTTTGGAGGGCTACCAACAGATCTGTCGCGCCTTGTCCCAAGCCGAACATTGTTTATCCACAGCTTGACATCCGACAAAGCCACAGACTGCCCGAAATACTTTTGTCTCTCTGATATGGCTCCGTTCTGCACCCAGTGAGCCTTCGAAAACCAGCCAGCCTGCATCCCCATCCTTCGGCTGCCGACTCATCCTTTGCCCGGCGACCAGCTTTGCTCCCCCGCGGGCAGCGGCTCCAACGGAGCAAACCACAGGCCAAGGCAATCTGGAAACGACACCGACTCCCTGCCTGTTTTGAGCAGCTTTCAGGCAGTTTTCTGGCTGTGAAAAGACCAGGCAAGGACTTGGCTGCTACAACACGCTATCGGAAGGAGGAGGGAAAGAACCAACATGTCTCCTTGTCCTCTTTTTCCTTACCCAGCCCTAGGGCGGGGAGACAAGATGCCCCTGTGAGGAGACAAAAATCCCACCACGGAAAATCCCCTTGGAATCTTGGCAATGGCCTTGCTGAGAGAGCTGTACCTCACCAGCTGCCTGCTCAACGTAACGAAGGGGTAAATTCAACTCACAATAGCAACATTTTTACCTGGCGCACACTTTCCTGACGATCAACCTAATTTACTTCAATAATAAATGAAAAAGAGAAGTTTTCTTTTATAACAGCAGTCAGGGACGAGTGCTGCAGCGCTCTGTGTGGATTTTTCTTTTTTTTTTTTTTTTTAAAAAAAGCAAACTCCATTCAACTCATTCTCTTTAAATAAAATGATTCCTTTATTTATTATTCATTTGCAATACAGAACGAGGACACGAGAGACTGTGGAAACACATAGTTTGTTTCTCACATCTCTGGAATAGTTTTTAGGAAGACAAAACGCACGGAGCTTAGGGGTTTGGTAGTTAGGAGCCCAATATTTCCATTTCTTCCGTTTTATGATTTTATAATGTTGCCTATCATTCTAGTGCCTACGCGCAGACCTTTGCTGGTTGAACCTGTCTTATTTCCTTACAAAGAACAGTCATTTAAGGGTCCTGCCTATACGTGCAAGATGCAGCTACACAGCAAAAGCTTGCAGGGCATCCGTCCAGTTTTCACACCAAACCACTGAGGACACACAACCCACCTTGGATGAGACCATCTTGACTGTGCCACACACCTCCCAACACGAAACGTGGGTAAAATAAGGATTATCCTTCTCTGAAAAGTTCTGCCTCGAACTCCAAAAAGTGAAAACGTTCAAGTTTTTAAACGCGCTTGGAGACAATAAGCTCTTTCTGAAGGAAGGGTGTATCGTTATCCCCAATTTGTAGGTGGAGAAATGGCCGAGTCATGAATAAAACACAGGTTCAGAGTCGTAACCTACTGCTCTGTCCCTCTGAAATATGTATAACCCGCAGCTTTCCTTGCTACAGTCCCAGAGTTTTTCCCCAAGATAAGTTGCCAGGAGGTTAGAGACCTGCCTGGATACAGCTGTGCCACATGTGGATTCATCAGCTTGGTTAGTGTTAACCTAGAGGGATGAAAGCACCCATGGTTTGGGGGCTTTCTGCTGGTGCTGCAGGACAACAGCATCTCGAGGATGGCATTCAGCCCTTCCCCACCGCAGCTCGCCACGCTCCTGCGCGGGGTAGACCTGCCTGGAGCCCACATCACGTCAGTCTTGCATCCTAACTGGGGACCTCCTGGGAGCTAATTAGGCTCCAGACCCCGATCAGCGCTTGTGGGTACCTCCGTGAGATGAATCCAGCCCTTGGCTGCTGAGTTTTTGTTAATTGCAGCTATTCCAGAAGCACAACGGAGTTGGTTTTTTCTTTTTATTTCTCCAGCAACGTGTGCTAGCAGGTGGATGCCAGCACTTAGCACCACGTCCCTGCCCTCCCAACATCACAACCACCAGCTGCAAGATAGGAGCCTTGAAGGAGTTGTCTTCTGCAACGAGCGAAACCTAGGACATCTCCCTGCTTAACGGAGAGGCTGTCTTGCTGACACCTTGCCCGCCCTGTTCGCTCAGCTGAAAATTACAGACTAACCTCTCTTGGGCTGGGAACACACTTCCCTGCTCTCGCTGTAATCAAGTTCAGGTCCGTAAAGCAGGTTTCGAGCACCGTGTTGCAGCCATGCATGCAGAGATGGCCCTAAGCGTACACTTGGATGACTTTCCCGGGGTTGTTGTCCATCCACCAACAGGCCAGTCAATTAAAACTGGCTTTGCTGCATTAATTTTTCACTCAGCAACACTCGCTAAGCCAGGACATAGAGGAGACTCACGCAACGGCTCATCCAAGCCACAGGACAGCCTGGGTCAGGGCTGCTTTTGGCTCCCCTGGGTTGGATGGGAGCTTAAATTGGCTCCTGGATGCAGTTCAGAGGTTTGCCTTTTTTTTTTTTTGGTGTAGGCTCACTCAGATTCTTCTGGGAGAAATTTCTACTGATTCCCAAGGATTTTGTGCTCAATTCCTTGAAGGCACTGCAGCTGAAGGAAGGCAAGCAAGAGAGCTCTGCAGGCAGTTTACAGCCTGGAGATGCAATGATTTACCCCCAGAGGGAACAGCAAAGCCAGCCACATTGCACTGGGGAGCTGAATGAAGCAGGCCTGAGGTGTGCAAGCAACAAAACTCACCAATTCCAACCTCACATATCCCATCTCACCCTCAAGACATCACTCCTCCTCTGTCCTTTCCCTGCTCCAGCACTCCCAGCTCCATTCTCCATCTCTCCTGGCTGATAACCTGCATCGCAGCCCCCACTTAATCTATGCACGGGAGCTCCGGCTATTGATCACTGTTTGTGGGCTCTCTGTAAACTTTGGTTGTAAAGGTTTCATTAGGCTGCCTCTCACAGTCATTACATCAAGTAATGGAAAACATCCATCTCCTTCTGCTCCTCCGCAGCAGCCAATGGAAATCGGTCTGAAGGGTGTTAATCAAGCTATGAAAATCATTGGCAGCTCATGCCTTCATGAAGAGAAACCCTTCAGAGGCCACAGCACCTCAGGAGGAGTCTGTTCTCCTGCTACCAGAGCTCATTCCTTGTGTTTTGAGAGGAACCAAGGCTTTGCCCCTCTCCAACGATTGCTGCGGGTCCCTCTCTGCAGAGCTCCCACCCAGGATATCGGAGCCCTCTCACTCCCGAGGTTCAATATTGCTCCATAAATTAATACACTTACAGACATTAAGTGCAGCCATTCGCACCTTTAAATAATAATAACTAAAAAGGTCTCCCACAAAAAAAAAAGATCAAAAACAATCGATGTTCCTGCATCAAAAGCCCAACAATTTCAGAGACCGCGTCCAACAGCATCTCTGCAGATCCCCGCCTCGCACATCACCGTCTCTCTCAGCAGCTCCAAGCTCACGGCTGCATTTCCCAAAAGTCTTTTGACTACAGCAAAGCAGATTTGAAGGCAGGAAGCCGCCGAGCCCAACCCAAACTCAGTAAACCATGAAGAGATTCAACCAGGTTTTGCCTTGGAGCGGGTTGCAGCTGTCTAGGGAGGAGCAGATTTGAGACTCAACAGCAGCCTCTAGTTTCAAAGGCCAGTATTGTTCTTGCCCCTGGACCCTCCCCAGCACGAAAGGACATTTGCTGACCCTCCAAGTTGTGGCAGTTATCCTGGGAGCCGAGCACCTTTCCGTAGCAGCCCTTCCGTGTGATTTTAGCAGCTGCTGTCTTACAGACTGCTGGAGTAAGAGATTAATGCTTTAATTATACCATCTGAAAGCTGGGAGGCTGAGCTTCCGAATGGTATACAGCACTGACTTCTGGCACTTGTGGATCTTGAGGGAGTACACACTAAAATCAAGCTGGAATCCAAGTGAGGAACGCAAGTGGAAAAAGTAGTAAGACAGTAATCAGAATAATGTGCTTTTAATGCCCAATATCTCACAACCAGCTGGGGCTAGAAATTAAAGCATCATGCTTGTCGCATGTGGGGTACCCTGTCTTGCAAAGGCTTCATCTCTCCCATCTGCAGCCACGGTGTTGCAGGAGGTATGGGATAATAAAGCTACCTGCGTTTGGAGCACATCTGCAAACATCTGGCCATCCTCCTTGCCCACCCAGACAGTTCAGGGGTACATCCAGCTGCTCCTGCACCCCCTGTCCTTCCTCAGTCATGGCTGGCAGCGTGACCAAGGGCTCCCTCATCCCTACCATGGCCGAGGAAGACCTAGCAGAGGACACTCAGCATGGTGAATTATCCACCAGTAACACCTCCATCACACGTGGCAGCTCTGGTTCCAGCTGATGACACAGCTGGAGCACAACTAAGGATGGTCCTACATCCCTGTTGTCCTCCTCTCTCTCCTTCCACCTCTCATTTTTCTGCCTCTGCCTTCACTCTCTCCCCACTTCCCAACCTATTTTCCTCTCCTCTCCCCCCTCCCCACCATCCCTCTCTCTCTTTCCGCTCCCCCTCCCTCCTACTTAGGAGGAGATCAATGTACTGGGAATGCTGACTAGGGAATTAAATCCAGCCAGCCTGTCTTTTTGAGAGACCTCTCACTAATCAGCTTGGATGGCTTCCTATTTCCCCGCCTCCACCCGACAGAGAACCTGCGACATATTCGTCCATCCCCAGTTCTTGTCAGCCTGCACACAAGGAGGCAAATGTCTCTCTCATCTGCTCTGCACTCGGCTTTTCTTCTCCGTTTCTGTATCAAGTAGGTTGGAGGCAATAGCAGGACTACCTTGTCTGCTTCTATTTTCTCGCTGAGCTGTGATCTCGACTGGAACACAGTCCGCGAGCGAGTAATTCCTTCCCCTCAGCTGTGGGGTCTGTCTGTAGCACGTGGGGCTTCTGTGTTGCGCCACGTCTCTTCTCAGAGCACAGCTGAGAAGGAAAATGGTGCAAATCGGGCTTTTCAGAGCCCCATTTATCTTCCTCCACATCTTTCAGCCGAGGCGTTTTACAGGAATTTACGCTCACCGCTGCGCCTTCCACGCTCGGGGCTCTCCTCTGCCTCGCTCCGCGGAAAGGGATGCTCGGGCAGGGGCTACTCCAAAAGCAAGAGTAGGGCAGAGCTGAGCACAGGAACACGACGGCTCAGCTCACACAACCTCACATCACAAAAAACTCTTCAAACCCAGACGCAAACCGCGACCAGTTTTGCCTTAGCGGCTAAAGCCAGCCCTGATTTCCCTCGCACGAGGACTTCTCTTCCAAAATTTGCTCGCTTGCCCCCAAACCACAGCTGACAAGTCCCTCTGCCTCCTCCATCCATTTGTTTTCAGAGAGTTCTGAATGGTTTCGGTCGGGAAACGTGGAAATGCTTCCTTCTGGCATTTCTGCTGCCTGGCATTCTTGAACTGTAGTGTTTAACTTAAGCTTTTTAGGCTGAATCTAAACAACAGGTTGGGATTCAGTTCTTGCCGTGTAGCATCAGGAGAAACACAGACAAGAGGTGGGGGACCAGAAGCCCAAGCTGGGAACCTGGCCCATGGGGACCATGATCCAAACCACAATCCCTCGGGCATGGCACGTGGATACACATTTTAATATTCAACCACAAGAAAACTTTTAGCTTGCTGTGAAACAAAATACACTGAATTTGGCTGCCCAAAGCCCACTGCAAAAATATCGCTAGAGCTCTCTGAGCAAAAAAACATGGGGGGGGGGGACACGATCAAGTCATCATAAACATAATTAAAAACAAAAGTCAATTTTATAGCATCTGCGTGTTCCTTAAACAAGCAGTCCCATGAGTAGGAGAACTAATGAAGCCTGGCTGCCTATGGATCGGTGTCTCACGGCTCAATTCTCTGATGTCTAATGAGGTGCAAGCTCTGATCAAAGTTTTTCCCCACCACCAGGGAATTCATAACAATACACTCATCTGGGGATCCTCCGAGGCTCTCACCAAGGATGGGCTCACGCCTCTCCTCCCACAGCAGCTTTCTCTGGGTGGTTTCTCCCCTCCTCTCCAAGCTGCCGACACCAAACCCACCGCCTTTGGGTGAAAATCGGTTGAGAAGGCTCAAAAGCTTCCCAGGCTCATGCAGAGCCCCCCACGGGAGGCGCTTCCCCAGAAATCAGGCTGCAAAGAGCTCGCCAGAGCCTTTCCAACCTACGCTGCTGCTTGCAAGACAGGCACTTGGGCCGTTCGCACGAGGATGTTGCTGGCAGCAGGGCAGAGCCCTTCTCCTAATGCAAACCCCAGCATCTTGCCACCAAATACAGATTTGCATTGTTCCCCCCTTCTCTCCTAGGAGGCAAGCTGTAGAGTCGGACACGGAAAATGATTTGAGATGTGTGGGTGGAGAAGAGCTACGTTACACAGGAGAAGAGATGCTGTTTGGTCCGAGGGGAGGCAGACAAGGAGCGGTAGGAGCTCACCAGCTGCTGGTCCTTTATTGTAACAGAGGAACGCAGCCGATGCAGAACTAATTTCCTTGCATGGCTGCCTACGCAGGATGCAAGCGAAGTGAACCAAACTGTATGCCAACATGTGTACGACTATGCCTGTGTGCTTAAACATGCATGCAAACAAGCTCTGCTCCTCCAAAGTCTCCCATAGGCTCATCTCCGCATCCAAATGAAGCGTTTCTAGAGCTCGCTGACAGCCAAAATACAAGATTTCAGCTTCTGAGGCCCTCCTAGGATTATCATGTTTCTAGCACTGGCTTTTTAATCAACCTTTTCAGGCACCAGCAAAGACAGAGATGAGCAGGATGGGATGTACCATGCCTTGGTGCATGCCCGCTGCGACCGAGGGCGGTGGGTTTGAGCAGCCCAGCTGAGTTTTTGCCAACCCTAATACAACAGGAGGAACCTCAGCAGACCAAGAGACAGTGGAAACGGAGCCTTTTCCCAGCCCCGGGTTTGTTAAACCAGCTCTCCCTTTACCTTCCCAGCCCACGACGGTGCCGAGGTACAATCCCATGTTTCGCCTTTCCCTCTGCATTCGCCTCACAGGGGTGTTCCTCGGGCATCGCTCGGCACTTGCTGTGCAGCACCCTGGCACGTGGGTTATCAAATTTATATCCATATCTAATACACCAAACTGATATGCAGCGCTCCAGCCAGAGCCACGGATGCCTGCCCGGCATGCCAAGGAGGCATTAGCTCTGTCACCTTGTTTGCCAGGCTCAGGAGACCTTTGAAACGGGCCCTACACTTGACCCTCATCTTCCTCTTAATTAACAGCGCGGGTATTAAATTGCAGCCTTTTATTCATGGACAGGTGCATGTCTTTGTCAGAGGTCCCTGCTTAAATCATCCGCCTCGTCTCCAATAACAATGTTAACGATGCTCAGAGCCGGCTCTGGACTGTAAAACATATTTCCCTGATGTTTGTTCAATAATTCCCCGAGAATTAAAAACATCTATTACCGGCTGCAGGATGCTAAGAGGCCCCTGGAGCAGAGACCAGGCTGTAACTCACTGCAGGGGCTCAGCTGACGCCGCAGATGCTCTTATCCGAGTCCCAGGCTCTGGCACTCGGAGGTGGTTGACTCGGTACCAACTCTCCGGCACTGCAGCACGCTCACAGCACAGGATTGAGGGTTATCAGCCATCTCCACACATGTCTGGGACGCAGATTTCCACTTTTTTTCTCCTGCCCCATCATCATCGTTGCTGCTATGAGAGCCGGGATGTTACCCCAAGGTGCTGGAGCCATGTCAAGGCTCCATCCACATCCCAAAACAAGGTCCCTGGCACTGCACCACTCACAAACTCATGGGAAAAGGAGGGTAGATCACAGCA
>NW_009721655.1:6657-10101 GCF_000703405.1 Apaloderma vittatum | reverse complement strand
AGGAATGAAGCCCCAGCCACGTCCCATGCTCAAAGTAGCTATTTGTCCCCCAAATCTCCAGCCTGAAAAACGTGCAAGAGCGCCGCCTCAACGCAGATCGCGCCACGGAATAGGTCCCCAGCCCTCTTCACAACTTCTTGCAGCTCAGAAATGTTGTTTCTGGAAAAATATTTATCCTGTTAATGAAGCAGAGGCAGCAGCCGAGGCCCCAGAAGGTCAGAGCAGCCCTCATTGCAATCAGCTCCCTTCACAGCGCCCGCTGAATGGGGCTCTGATTGCAGATGCCAATCAGAGCGCTCAATTTTGCCTGCCTATTTGGAAATTAAAACATAAAGGCACTTTCCCAGACACTGCATTTAGGGGTGGTTTACAGAACATAATCTTGTGGGCAGAAAGCCAGACGGATTCGGAGGGTGGGACGCTGGAGTCGAGTGACTTGATGCAGATGGGAAATCCAAATTGCACGTCTCAAAACACACACTCTAGGGAGAGCTAGAGAAGGGTTTGGGGGCTGCTGTCCCTCAAAACCTCCTCGTCACCCCCCAAAGCTTCCAGAACACGGGGTTTTCCTACAGGCCCTATCTCAATGGCCGCTAGCCAAACTGCAGGCTGCCGTTTTGCTTCCGCTGCCTGTTATTTTTAATTATTATTGGTATTTCTAAGCATCTTTGCATCTCACCCAAACACTGAGACAGTTGGATGATCAGCAGGCAAGAGAAGAAATGAAAACAAACTAATCCAGTCCTGATCATAAAACGCACAACGTGCGACTGCTGTGGAGCGGCTGGACTCATTCCGCAGTAAGCTCTCATGATTTCCATTTAAATCATCCGAATTAAAGAGCAGTTCGAGTTAGAGCATCTGCCTCAAGTTTTTTTTTCCATGCCCCCACAAGCACAGCTGCTTGGATCCGAGGAGCTAGCTGCAATATCCCCAACCGAAGACTGATGGAAATTAGACCTAAGCTGGAAATTATCTGCTCGCACCATCCCAAGCACGTAAGGGTGAGATCCCACCACCCTCAGCTGCGTCCCAAGGGCAGAATGAGGTGACAGCACCCGGAGGACACGAGAGTCACTCTTCCTAGGGTTTTGCAGAATTGAGGTGTTGAACAGAAAAGCACGCACGAGGTTGCTGCCCGCCGAGATACCAGAATCACAGAATTGTTGGAGTTGGAAGAGTCTAGAAATACAGTCCAACCCCCCTGCTAAAGCAGGATTGCCCAGAACTGTAGCAGGAGGGCTGGCACATCCAACCTGGCTGTTAGTTCCATCCTCTGGTTCTCAGGGAGGGCAATGAGGACATAAAAAGAAAAAAAAAAAAAAAAACCACATGCCACCAAGAAAAGTAATCCTGCTTTCTCTAGATTAGCCCCTTTTCCCCATACAGCCTCCCCGCCCCTTGCAGGAGCTAATGTTAGCACACCAGTTACGCAAGCACCTTGTAGAGAGCTCCTATTTCAAGCTGTGCACATGACACAGGCATTTCAATCCCCCACGTGAACCATCCTGACATGTTTCTTTGCTCATTCATTCCCTTCACTCGCAACCTGGAGTACGCATCCGCTCCCAGACCTGCTCACCGCTCTCGAGGGCCTCCATGCCTGTGCTCCAAAAATTAAAATAAATACAAAAAAAGGATTTAATTATAGGATAAGAGAGCCCATCAGATTCTCTTAGTTTAGCCTGTCTTTTTATTAATTAAAACGCATTTAAAGGAGAAATAGTGTTGGTGGGCAATCGAAAGCGAAACCTGCGGTGACATTTTGGGTAGGTAAGCGATGGAGAAGAAACTGCTGCCCATGCTCCTCGTTTTCTGCGAGTTCCAGCTCTAGCTTAACTTGCAAAATAAATAAATAAAGTCATTTCACCAGTAGGGAGCAGCACGGCAGCTCTTTAAAAGACTTGGGGGGACAGCAGAGATGTCCCCTTCTCCAGAACATCACCATGTCAGCTACCCCAGCTCAGCAGTGACCCTAAACCCCCGAAGAACAGTAGGAAAAAGGATGCTCAGCCCGTGAAGCCACCTCGTCCCAAATCTCAGCACCTTCCTCACAGGCAGGAGAGGTGGCTGCTCCAAGAAGCACCCTGCAAGGCGCTGTGACAGCTGCGAGCACCGAGACAAAACTCAGGCTCTTGCGGTATTTCTCAGCCAGTATTTTTACAAAGGTAAGGGAGCGTTTCTATCTATCCTGGGTACTCATCCAGCAAGCAAATATCCTCTGCCTGAAGCAGTCTCTGTGTGTGCAGATACCAGCTAGACCTACCAGAAGATGGAAGAAAAAAAAAATAAAATAAATAATGTAAACCCAAACCCAAAGCCTTCCTCTGGCATTCATCATTTTAATTAGCGAAGCTGTGCCTTGAATCTCAATGGGAGATTATACCATAAAGAGAGCCAAGCGGAATAGCACAAGTGTCTCCTCTCACTTCAGAAATGAACGGAGCTGCCTGTGAAATTATTAGTAATATTATGTGTCCTATTTAGAGCTCAACGCGCACGTCCTAGGGGCTCACCTGGCAACAACCAGCAATCTAACGGCTGGGGTAGGTTCAAGCCTACAGCAGCGACCGTTAAGCCAGATGATATTTTCCAGCACCAGTGCCCTGCCAAAGCAGGGCTTGGTCTTTCATCCCTCTCCTTCACCCACTCAGGAGGCAAAGAAGGCTTCTGGCACCATCAACCCCACAGCATCCCTACACATCTCACACGTGCACCATCTACACAGACACACCAAAAAAAATGTTTAAATAGAGCCTTGCATGGCCCAAGCATCCTTGGGTAGTCATAAAAATCACGAGAGTACATAAATGCACGGCCTTTTTACTTTGGCCTTTGGCAGCAGCCGCCTTATTCTCTGACATAAGGGTTAAAAACTTCCTCTCTGAAGATTAAAGCCGTGATTTCACATTAAATAACGCAGGAGCTGGGGCTGCACGGCCCTGACTGGATTTGTGCATCTCCTCCGAGCCCTACAGGACCACTTCTGCTCTCTACAAGGGAGAGATAACGGCGTGGAAGCAAAACCCCACGCATCCAGCATCCCCCGTAAATTGTTATGACCCAGCCTGAATAAATGGGTAGCAAGCAAAAAGAGAATCACCCTAATTTCTCTACCCTAAAAGCCTCCTTGCTGTAATGTCATTTCTTTATTAAAAGCGCCCTGGCTTGCAGCAGGCTGTAGAGAAGCACTGCTCTGCCACCGTGACAGGGTTTAGAGCTCCCTCCCTATCACTGAGTGGAAGTTACTGGAGTAAAGAGCATTTCAGTCGCGCAGCGTTATCGCTTTATGCCGAATTGGAGGCTACAACGGCGCTCAGATAATAAAATAAAAATAAGGGAGCGCCAACCAGAAAACTCAGCCTGGCGCCGAACCAATAAACCCCGTTTGCTGAGGTTAAAAATGAAAAAAAAAAAAAAAAAAAGATGCAAAGTTAAATGGAG
>NW_009721655.1:4440-6573 GCF_000703405.1 Apaloderma vittatum | reverse complement strand
CCTCGAGCCCAACAGGCTTCACTCTCCCGCTCCTCCCTTCCTCTCCGTGCGAGGCGAAGGGTGAAGCCACCTCCTCAGTGTAAGAAAAAAAAAATAAAAAGAGCTCCAAATGGGTGGAAATGCTAATAAGAGCTAGTTACGCTTATTAAAGCAATTCCCCGGCAGCCGACGCGAAGAGGACATTACAAGGGAGCCCGCGCGCTCGGAGATGACTGGCGCAATTTGTAGATCGTTATCGCTCGGATGAAATCGGATAACTTGAAAACAATTGGAAACGTTGAAGTTTAGACCATCTCCCCTTGGGATATAATATATTCTTTAATGATGCCACGTGTAAGTAAGGCTAGAATTGCTGGCAGTGCTGCGCTCCCACCGCGGAGAACCGAGACGGGATCCGCGACCGTCGAAATCAAGCAAAGGCATCGCCAGCCAGAGGCATTTTTATCCTTCCCGCGGGTGGAAAAAAGCCACCTCTGCCCCCCTCAGACACCTAAGCAGCATTTAGAGACTTGGAAAGACGTACGGGTGGGACAAGAGCCAATCTGGAGGTTTAAAAAGCCTTCGGGACCTCCCAAAGACTGGTGGAGACAAAGTTAAGAGTTTGATTTTTAAATTGACAACCTACTCAAAATTTAAAAAGAAAAGCAAAAAAGCCCCTCAGAACAGGACCTCATCTCACTCCAACTCTTCCCGCTCTGCAGCCAAGCATTTGCCATCCTCAAAAAAAAAAAAGAGAAAAAAAGAAAAATCATATTCCCTGGACCCAAGCCAGGCTGGAGCAGCGGAGAGAACTTTAAAAAGGCAGCCCTCTGACTCCACACGGAGTCCCTTGCCCCGAGTCAATCTGTAACGCCCAACATTGAGCTGCTGAAAAAGCAATTAATAAAGGTTAGCCCAGAGCTCTGAAGGAGTAATAAAGGGGTGGCTGCCCACCTGCCTTCCAAACCACTGCGAGGAGGGATGCTCGTGGACGACGGCAGCGGTTGCTCTTGCACCGTCTCATAAATATTTAACAGTAAGCACATTGTAAAGAAGAATGTTATTAAGGCTGGTGTAGTGTGTGGCTCCAAATGTGGCCATACATCAGATGTTGCCAGTCTAGTATGCATAACCCTCTTAGAGCAGCCGGTGGCAAATCAGTTTCTTCAGGGCGGGGGGAAAAAAAAAAGTAAAAAAAAAAAGTAAAATCCCCAATCACAGAGCCCTGGGGAGATGCATGCGAGATGTTGGAGGGATATCCTACCCATAGATCAGGCCTTCACAATCACCTACAGCAATAAGGATATCTCGCAGAGACGGGGGAAGAAGGGGAGGGCGAAAAGGCAAAAGCCAATAAAACAGAAAGCACTAGATGAAAAGCAATTCTTGGCAGCAATTTTTTGCATAAACACATTGTTGGCTTTTCTCTTCCCTGCAATAGCAGATTAATCTTTTTATTGCTGCTGAAGATCCTCTAATAATATTTATTCCAACACTTTATGCTTTATTGTGATACTTTTGACTTTGGGGGTCTGGTTGTGTGAGGGATTTTTTTTATTCTTTTTTTCCCCTGGCTTATTGATTGCATTTGCGTCATCATAGCCCTGAAGGGAGGGATGGAAGAAAGCTTCCTTCAGCCCAGACCAAACCTACCCACGCCCTTTTTGTGCAGGTAAAGAGTCAGGTTGGGCTCCTGCCCCTGAGTCAAAGAAAAAAAACTAAGGTCCTGCTTTTCAACAAGCTTCAGCAGCTGCTTGAAGCCAGCAAGAGGGTTTTTCCAACATCAGGGAATCAAGCCTAAGAGCCTCAAGCCCAAACCATGACTTTAAGAACCTATCTTTGGAGCGTGCAAGCTTCTCCCCGGCTGTTCTCTTTGCTGCTGGTTTCCCCACATGCACAGCTCCACTGCAGATGGGGTAACAAAGAATAAAACCAAGTCACCCAGCCAGTCCCCCTCAAGTGCACACACAGCCTGGAGGACCCCGCTTTGGTTTGCAGTTCAGCCTGATGCTAAAATCTCGCTGCATCCACATGCCGTTCCTCCTAAGCTACCCGGTCCTTGCCAGGTATTTATTTCTGTTCCAAAAACGCTGATGATTTCTTTTATTAGGCTTCCACAAACTGGCCACTTACTCTCACTGCATGAGCAGGAAT
>NW_009721655.1:0-4427 GCF_000703405.1 Apaloderma vittatum | reverse complement strand
GTGGCTGCTGCGCATTGACCATCTGAGCAATGACATATGAAGTATATTTAAATAGGAAATAGGCCTATTAAGACACTTAGCAATATGGCAGTAGCAAAAGAAGCCCACGAGTTCATCCTTCAGTTTAAAAAAATATTGAAAATTGGTTTCGTTCCCTGGTTATCATAATGAAAACCTGGGAAGGGGGATGCGTGTTGGGCAGGGAAGGCTGGTGCAACAGCAGGAGAGGCGAAAAATGGGCAGGAAAAAGGCATTTATAAGGCACAATTCCCACAATTCACCATCTATGGTGAGATGGCCCCAGGTCCAAAAGTCAAGGGGATGGATCCTGTACTTTTTTACCCTAAATTTCAGCTCAGAAGGCACAGAAAGCTGTTAGGAAGCCAACTGGGGCTTCACACCCACAGCAGGTGGGTCTCTCCTCCACGTAGGAACCTCTGGAGCAGCCAAGAAACCCCAGGGATCATCACCAAAAGATGAGGATGGGGTGGACCCAGGGCTCACTCTGCATATTCCTTCCCATCTTCACCTTCCTCACCCTCTTTTCCCTGCATTCACCCCAAAACATGAGCTTCCCCCGTCCGTGTGAGCCTAAGCCAGGCTCAGGGAAGACCGGAGCTTTGTCAGTACCAAGTTAATTTAATCCGTGCCTGCCTTTAATTCCCCGCTCTGGCATTCCTCTCCTCTATCACTTTTCACAGGCTGTCAGTCCCAAAAATCCTTTACAGAGCAACCACATGCCATACCTACTTAGGAATTATGCCAGCTCAAGCAGTCATTAGGCACTTTCCATGTCCTACATGCAGCTGTGAACATTCATGCGACTGAGACTTAATCAGACAGCATATCAGAGCAGGGAGGGAAGCAGGGATGTCACCAACCACACTCCTGCCTTGAAAGCTTTCTGGTTGTTTTTTTTTTCTTCTTAAACAAGTTTTATTTGTTATTTTTTCCCTCCTGCTTGAGGAGTTTCAGCATGCAGAGACTCATCATTGCCCAATCACCCCATGAACCTCCCTGCTCAGGGCAATTCCCTCCTTACCCTCACCTTGTCTGCCTGCTCTGGGGCAAACTCTCCTTCCACCTTTCCCCTGAGAAAGAGATTTGCCAAGGTGTTTAGGTACCTAAAGATGCAGATCGGCTGCCTGGTGGGATTCTTGCATGCACAAAAATGAGAGATGCCTATTTCCCTCCCTGCAGGAGGTAAATGCATCGCCCGCTCAAGTGCTGCCGAGATTTCTGCGTGTCTCCGCTCCATTGCCCATCCCCATAAGCCCCCTCCTGTAAAACCTCACCCAGGAGTAGCAAAGACAACACGTTCACATTGCAGCCACGTTCCAAACCTCGACAGCGCATAGACTTCGCAGGAAATTAGCACACAAGCACTAGAGTAAATCATCTTTCCTTCCTTTTGCCCAACGCGTGTTGCCAGTAAATCTCTAAGTGGTTTTACTTTGTTTTTTTTTCATTCTTATTTTAAACAAAGGGAGGGTTGACAGGGAAACTGAGGCACACAGGGAACAGGAGCAGCTCACCCACTCCTCAAAAAGCCACATTCCTGTTTGGGATTGCAACCCCTGAAACCCAACAGAGAAGGGGGGGGAAGATTTCCCTATTCACCAGCACTGCTCAGACCCACATCTCCCTGCCAAACTCAATCCTATGGCAATTTCCACCCTGACAAGCTCTATTTTTACCCCCCTGGAGTCATCAGAAACAAGCCACGAGGGTGGTGGGGGAAGGCGTTGCACGCCCTTCACAAGGTCAAGAAAAAATCCCTCAAAATGTCATAGAGTTTTGAGAGTCCTAAATGAAGAAATTGCTTAATCTACCTGGGGGATTGCGGCTATTATATCCACCGCCGTAAACAAGCTTCAGATCCAGCTCCTAAGGATTGCACCGACAGAGAGGAGCCGAGGCTAAATTGACAAGTTGTCTCTGCTGCCCTTGAAACTCAATTTGCCATCACTCACCTCATTTCAAATTAACACAGAAAGAAGCCTCGACAGCCGAGGATGCTCTTTTGGGGCTCAGTTATGCAAGATCCCTGCTACCTGCTCTGCGTGCTGGCAGTTCGGGGGTCTGCCCTGATTCAACAGGCACAGGGAAGAAAAGGAGGTCAAATGCAGGCCCTTGAACACCACCCAAGCTGCCTAAACCGGGGAGAAACTCAGCCTTTTGCAAGAAAACCTGCAAAAGGTGTGTACATCCCTGAAAATCCTTCCCTGAATGCTTCAAGGGAACGCACACTATAGCAGACTTCTGCCTAGGGATGCAGCTTATAGCTGCTCCAAATCTGGTGTCGTTTGGGACATCAAACCCGCACAGCGGGCCAGGACGGCTCGAGGAAGAAGAGAACCTTCAGATTTGTGTCAGATTATTTTTTTTTTAAAGGTCTCTGAATAAAAAGGTGCTCAAGCCACACTGGCAACAAATATGTTCAGCACTCGAGGAGCTTGCGTCGTATTTTCAAAAGAGGAATTTTTCAATGGCTAAGATTTCAGGTGAAGCTGGATGGATGGATGGTAAAAAACAAACAAAAACAGTATTGTAAGGCATCGTTCTTGAGCTCAAACCCATCTTGTTGATGCTCAGCCTGGATGTGCTAGCAGTTGGGCACACTTGCCCAAACTTAATGCCAACAGCTCCCTGCCTTTAAAGGGATGGTGCTTCTTGGCAGCGCTGGTACGGACTATCAGACCCTCACCAGTGACCCTCCTGCACCGACAAGATGAAGACGAGGACACACAATCGCCACATGTACGTGAACGGGGGTGTAATTTGGCTCATCTGTCCAAGCACAGCAAAGCACGAAGCTCGCTCTATTGCCTGCCCACAGCAGCTGATTCCCCTCGCTGGTTGCCAGTCACGCTGACCAGTGTTTGTCCATCAACACGCCTGTCACCAGGGAGGGGTTAAAACCTTGATGCAGTCTCCTCCATCGCTCTTAGGAGGAGAAGCCTGACCTTTTCTGCTCTCCAGAAGGACCCTGAATATAGTCAAACCCAGCTCCGCAGCCCTCAGGTGGGGAGGACAACATCCAAAGCAGCCCCTGAGCCTTCCTCCAGGCAGCTGGGCAAGATGAAGAGACACCGAGGAGAGATGGAGAACGAAGATGCTACTTCTTGCTCCTCCTGGCTTTGCTCAGAGCCAAACACAACCACGGCTGCAGGCACCAGAGTCCCTCCAGACCCCAGGCTGCAGCAGGGACCGATGTCACAATGCCACTTCGTCTTTGGTGCCACCACGGCACGCGGAGGGGCAACGGGGCTCCGCGTCGCAGCCACCTGCCTCGGCCGCCCCAACAAAGGGCCCGTTGACGGGTGGGTTAGCGATAGCCTTCGGCCCCAGCAGCACTCGAACCCGCTCCTCGTGACGCGCAGCTACAAGAGAGCTTGTGTTCGCCGAGCTGGAGGCGGATAAAGAGACAGTGTTCGCTGCCGCCGGCGTTACCGGCTGGACTGCACTTTCCCCACGCCCGCATCTGTGACCGCCCTGACCCCCCCCGACATCCCAGCACCGAGCTGCTGCCCTGCGAGGGGACGGCAAGGGACACTCGGATGCTGGGACCGTGCTCAAGACCCTGACTTGAGCTCTCCAGGGTGCAGGGGGAGCAGTGCTGGCAGCACAAGCGCATCTCTTGAGCTTCCCGGCTCTACCCATCACCTTCATCCTTTTTTTTTTTTGGAGGGTAACAGCTTATGCAAAAATATTGGGGGTTGCTTTCCATCCGTAGTTTTTGGTGGGGAGCTCGGTGAGACCAAGCTACCGCCTTGCTGACACACAGTCTCTTTATCCTTCTGTCTCCAAAACGCACCCCTAAATTCAGCTGAAGAGTGGTGGATCTGTTCATGAGACATGACCAATCCTCATCCTGACCTTGACAGTCACGATTCTTTTACGAGGAACACGCATTCAAGCAGCACGTTAAGAGATTTCTGGCCAGCTTAGGCTTCACAGCACCAAAAAAATTCACAAAACGAGTGTTTTCCCCCAAAAAACAGCGTGTGGCTCACACTAAACGCTCTTGCTCCAGCTCCCAGGTTTCCAACGCATCACGTGCGCCGCATCTTTTTGCCTCCAGCTGTGACTGTCAATGCAGCCCAGTGATTTTGGCACAGAAACCTTTCCCCCTCCTCTCACCCTCCCTAATTTATCCCCCGTGCCTGGGCGAGGCACCCAGCACCCGATGCATCAACCTGCCTTCGCCCCTATAGAGCTTCTGGAGTGACAGTGGCCTTTGCTCCTGGCCCTGGGGGTTGTTATCTCCATCGGTGACTGCAAGAGGAAGCGAAACCCTCCCTGCTTTCATAGCGGATGGCAACGCTCACCTCCCTGCCTGCTAACTAAATTCAAGGCCAAGTGTGTGAGCAGATGGAGGAGCAAACACGAAATGCCCCCCCCCGCTGCCGCTTCCATTTGAACCG
>NW_009721654.1:0-4484 GCF_000703405.1 Apaloderma vittatum | reverse complement strand
AGAAAGAAGTGTATTTGCCAAACTTTTAAGAGAGCAAGCCTGTAACTATGGAGTATATACCAAACCCATAACTGTGGAGTTCGTACACAAAGGAGACTGAATTTTACTTTGAATATCCTTACTGGGTTTTTTCTTTTTTTTTTTTTTCATTTTTTTCTTTTCGTGTTTGCATTTGAGTAACTGTTTTTAAGAAACGAAATGCCAATATAAAACTTGTAAAACCGCATCCTTATTTTAAGGATGGCCTGCCTATTTTTAAAGAAGGCGTGTCTATTCACGCAGACAACCCGAGCGAGATGACGAAGCCTCGTAACGCTGCCACCGCCCCGTGCTCGCCCGTTTCCAGCTCCTCTGGCGTCGCTGGGCGCTCTGGGACGCTGGACTGGCTAAAAGAGGAGGGCGAAGAACAGCACAGCCCCGGCTGTGCCAGGAAACGTTGACATTTTTGTACTTGTTAGTCGGGAGTGATGCATCTTTTTTTATATTGGTGTTCACTCTTTCTGTGTATCATGTAAAATATAGTATAAGCCTGTGGCAGATTTAATGTTTGTAAATACGTTTTTGGTTTTTTGTGGGGCTTGTTGTTTTTTTTTCTTCTAAAGCAAAGGTGGATTTTGTTTCAAAAATCTAAATGAGCGAGTCTTAAATATATCATAAATATATCACCTTGTAGAGGTGTTGGAATATCACTCGGGTGCAAAGGCAAGCAGACACGCTGAGACTAGACATGTGTATCGGACAGGCAAATAGAGAGCAGTTAATCAAGAAAACCTAAGAAAAGGGTTCCTTTTCCTTATTCCTTTTTATTAGAACACCAAATAAAACGGCTATTTCTCAAGGCACAACGCCTTGCTGAGCACTCATCTTAGTTAACATTTCAGACCATTGTTCTTGTGACATGCCTAATATGAGTGATAAAAACATCACGTGGTGTTGAATCTTCCTATGTTTTATAAACTAGAGTGTAGTTTAAGAAAAGATATCTTCTGTAATAAAGTTATCTACATGCAAAGTTGTAGTTTGCAAAAATGATGTATTTTTTTTTTGTTAACTGATTTGCAATAAATGATGCTTCGGGGCATCTAGATTTTACTAAAACTGGAACTTAGTGTTTTTGTTACGGATTGGCTGAAATCTGGGCTCGATACCTTTCAGTACTGTAGGGCTGCCAGTGCTTTCCTGATGTCTTGTTCTCTGTGCTAAAGCTCAGAGCAGGGCTTTGAACAAGGAAATTTTCTGCTTAACTCTCACCGACTGGTTTGAGCAAGGCAGGAGGGGCTGTGCCCAGGTAGCCCTTCACCTGTGCTGTGGATACTCTGGTGTCCTCTCAGGATTTATGATCTAAAAGGGGATTTCAGCCAGGATCTAAAAGGAGAAACTTAAAAAAGTTGTTTTAGAGACATCACTCACGCACGTTCAAAGTGCTGTATTTTGCCACTTTAAAACTTGGCTTTCTGATCAGTTTTTTAGGAGCAGAAATGTTGGCTGTCCTTGCCGTGCTCAAGATTTTTTTAAGGCAATTTAATTTCATCTTTTCTCTTTCCCACAGGGACTCTGTGGACCAAATGCAGCTGCAAAGTCCCCAAATAACTGGATATAAATAGCTGAGCCCCCATGGACCTCCTCCCAAATCAGATAAGCCTGGTAACTCTTGGAATGCTGGTATTTTCCACTCTGTGGCCGGGGAGGGAGTGAGCATGTGTGTACACGTACCCAGTATCCAGCCCGAGAGGGATTCGGGGCCAGACGACCAGTCAGAAGCTGGTGCAGCAGCAGTGGCTTTTTACGTGCCCCCCACCCCGGCAGCAGCGGGACGCGGCGCCTTCAGAGCTCAGGTGGGCCATGTGCCTGCAAAATCTGGGGAAAGGGGTTATTTTAACTGAGGACAAATCCCTCTTCCCCCTGCAAAAAGCGGTTCACCAGTGTGGGTCTCGTAACCCCAAGGGACACCCTGGAGATGGGCTTCCCGAGACAGGCTCTTCCCCACAGGTGTGTGTTGCTGCATCCCCTCTAGGATACGCTGGATGAAGCGTGTCTGCCTTCACCACAGTCCCATGAATCACGTCTGGGAACACCCGGCTGTGTTTCCACGCAGCTCGTCCTTCCAGGAGCCATCTCTGGCGCTCGTGCCCATGGCTGGCTGCAAGCACGACGTCCCTCCGTGCCACCGGTGAGGCTGGGAGGTGCTCGTGCCAGCGCAACACTCCGGTCACTCATGGTGAAGGTGGGAGTTTGGTCTGGGGGAAAAAAAAAAGTAAAAACAAAGTGGGCATTATGAGGATGTGCAAAACAAGGTGTTGTTATACGAGGCATCTAAACACGTGGCTCGTTTAAAGAGTGAGAGGCTGCAAAGCGTGTAATCTTCTGTGAGGGTAGGTCAGAGGGACAGAACAAGGAAGGAGTGGGCTAAATATCAGGAAAAAGACACAAAACAAAGATGTCTGTGTTGGCACATGAGTAAATAATAATACATTGGCCACAAGGTAATTCAAAGTAGAAGCCATAAAAGGTTTTCTAAGCAGTAGAGGGGCAAGTATACACAGTTTAGTTTTTAAGCATTTAGCCCCCAGTGAATGCATCTGTTGACCCACAAACTCTGCCAGTTCCTCGTTCCTGCTTTCCTGAGTGGGTACACGAGATGATTGCGGGGACACACTTCCCCAAAGTTAGATGAGAGAAACAGCTCTGGTTTCAAACTCTCCCTCCACACTTGGGGCTTTTCCCACTAACTCGCTGCCCAGGATTTGCCTTCTGCCAATGCCCTCTGACCGGCCCCCGGTGTCCAACCACAAGCTCGTCTTTACCTCCTGTTGGTAAAGATGCTGGAGGTTGAATTTCAAGCTCTGTCAACAGAAGACGCCGAGGAATGAAAGGGTCATGGCACGAATAATTGTTTTAGCATTCCAGGTGAAAAAGGCTGAGGAGCACTAAAATCATATCACATGCCGAGAGAAGGGTTCAGAAGTGTTGGCGTAAACCAAGCCTAGCAGGGAGCTATTCCGAAGGCAAGTATGTTGATGCTGTGAGGAATCGGTGCATCTCAACTATTTGTTTACATGCTGGAGGGCTTGTTTTTTTTAGTCTTTGTTTTCATTATTCCTGCTCAATTAGATGGGACATTTAGAAATTGCTACTCTGTATTGCTTTTACCTCCAGGCTACTGGTGTTTGCTCAGAAAGTTGCTAACAGCTGCTTGAACCCTGATTGCCGAATTGTTCCGGCAGCTCAAATCACCCCCTTAAGAATGTACACAAGGAGCCAAATTCATCTAAGGTGTAGCCTCTCTCGAATTACACATGGGTTAATGTGGCCGGGGTAGTATGAATAATCACAACTAAATGAGTAAATAAATAAAGCTCAGCTTGTTCGAGTTTGCTAACCTGATACAGAATGCTGATACTAATGAGGGTAGCTCTCCTTTAACCGTTTTGCCTGTTTCTAAACGCAGAGAATGATCCTGTTAAGAGCAAGCTTCTCAGTGTTTGTGGCTGCCTGCAACCTGAAGGCCAAAAAAATTTTCAGAATTTGAGGGGAAAGCCCCAGGGGAGAAGGTCAGCATCGCTTTTGTTGAACTCCAAGTAAGGTGATGAAGCAGGAGAAGACACTGGCTGTCCTCTTCCCACCAGCAAGCCTTTTTTATTTGTACTGGGTCACTCCCAAGCCCAGAACTGGCCACATTTGCTGAGTACTGCCAATCAGTTAGACATCTTCAGGGTAAAGATGGATTGAATGTCTTAGTGTGACAATTCTTTATAATCACATCAGGAGAACAGCAAGGGTGAGATCCCACCGTTAATGCTTGCATTGTGTAGGTATGTGTACAAGCTAAGAAGAGTTAGATGTGTAACATAAATATGTGGCTATAGGTACAGATGGTATTGACAGAACACATACGTATTTTTAAACAGCCAATCTGGCTAATTAGAATGATGTTTTCTCAGATTACACCTTTTGGAGGAAATATCAAGAGAGGACGAGAGCTTTATCTGCAATTTTTTTTTACTGTATTTGACAAGCTGGTTTATACGAATGTTCCTACAAAAGAGGGAGATGAAAGGCACTTTAAAAATCACAGCGCTGCCTCTGGTTCCCACACCAGCATCAAAGTGCTGCTTCCCCTGCTTGGCCCGGGCTTTGAGGATATTACCCTGCTGTAACGATCAAGCGTGCAGAAACAGCTCTTGCGCTGATAATGACCCTTGATTAAGAATTTTGTTTAGGTCATATTCTCCCCTCCAAGGCTTGTTGTTGGGTACAGAGCCTGACAACATCCGTAAAGGAGACACATCCTTGCGTTCAGCTGGGACAAGCCCCGGGTTTGGGTGAACCAAACCCTCAGCAGCAGAGCTGGGACATGGAGCTGAGCGGGACAAGATCTTCAGACTCACGCATAACTCACAAACAACACGCAAACGCACGCTTCGGCTCAAGAAATGCTTTCACACACCCTCAAGCCAACAGCGCGGCCGGGCTGGGCCGAGGCC
>NW_009721653.1:0-28200 GCF_000703405.1 Apaloderma vittatum | reverse complement strand
GGCCCCAGAGTCGGCACCTTTCCTTCCCCAGCCCCCAGAAACGGCCGCTCCGAAGCCAAACGGCGTGTCCCTAACTGTGCGCGCCTTCCTAACGTCTCTGAAGGCCGTTAGTCTCAAAAAACCTGCTGCTGGCTTTGATGTTTATCTGGCATTAAGAATTAATGAATTGAGCGTTACGATTGGTGACAGTGAGGCATCCGTTTAACCCCTCTTTCTGCTCAGTTTCACTTTCATGGAATTTAGGCTGTGGTCATAAACTGTGCTGCAGGGATTTTATTTTTTTCCCCTCCTGTGATGGATTAATAACTTCCTGTGGTTTTTTTCCTATGTACATGTTATGTTTCCACAGTAAAAGTAATGGCATAAAAAATTCACGTATGCTGAAAATAACCAGAAGTTAAAAAGAACTTTCTGGGAACCTGAAGAACTGCTTTGTTCTGTTCAATGAAGCATTTATGCTGTAGAAGGAAAGCTGAAAAAAATCTCTCTCTTAAACGTGTAGCTTTTTTCCTTTCCACAAAGCATACCCCTGGGAAAAAAGTATCTAATACTGTTCTAAACAACTGAGTAGTCATTATTCGTTTTAGTCAGGTTTAAATTCTTCAGGTTTTTTTAACTGTTGGTGGAGTGGTTGGCCCTAACTTCCTAGAGCGAGATAGATAGGGAGCAACTCTTATTGAAAACATAACTCTCTTTAAACAGTTTGTGTAGTTTTTGTGCATCAGAAGAGGGAAAATGAAAAGTTTTCTGATACTTCTTTATAAAGAATCTGTTGATCCAGTGTTTCAGTGTTCCTGAATTTGAAATGTGCTAATACTTTGAAAATTTTAATATGTTAAAACATTGAGTTTTTTGAAATGTAGTGAAACAATGTAAATATTTTTAATGTACTACTGAGAGATTACTGAACTTCTGTCTTGAATTTTATTCAAAAGCATACAAATTCAATATTGGATTACGTGGAGTAATTACATTTGAATGAGGATACTGGTACTTGAGCCTTGTACATGTGTTCATTCAGTGGTAACCCAATATCTGTAATTTTACATAGTGCACTAGGTAAGGAGATGAAATCTGAACAACGAATTCAAGAATTTTGATCGCTTCCAATGACTCTGGCGAGGCCTCCAATATCATCAGCCTTTTTTTTTGCACATTCGATTTAGGGATGCAATCTGAAATTACTGTGTATTGAAAACTTCAGTTTTCAATGTTTTTGCATGGATCTAGGTGTTCTATATGTTCCAGCACTTAAGGGATGGGAAGAGGAACTAAGAGAAATTCCTAAATAAATGCATCCTTAAAATGTGAATATCCGTATTTCTAGAAGAAAAAACTAAAAATTAAGTAAGGAGGAAGGAAGAGTCAGTCTTCGAGGCTCCAAATTAAAGATCTATGATGATATCATCTATACAACTGAAATGTCATTGCCACCTGTTTTTTTCAGGACTACACTTAAATAAAAATGGTCATTAATTAGGTGAGAAATAAAGAAGTACACATTGTCCACTGCCCTTGTCTACGACTTGCACACATCTCTGCTGAGAGTTTTGAAGGATGCAAAGATATTTTGTCATCTTATACCTGACAGTGGTGTTTTGGGTAGCTCAGCAAATCTGGAAGAGAAGCTTTGCTGCGAAGAAATTATTTCTCTTCAGTTTATTTTTTAATTAAGTGTATTTGTGTAGCCTCTACGCTGCTTGCATTCTTCCTCAGTGCTCTAAGTCAACAAGTCTTGAAAACAAAAGCAAATACCTCACAATATTTCTGAGCTAAAACAAGAGCAAACACCTCAAAATATTTAACTAATTTAGTTTGCAAGTGAGTAACATATTGTGTAGTCATAACTGAAACAAGAGAGCACTAAACCAGTCAGTCCCTTGATTCTTCTCTGCAGCTAGAATACAGCTAAACAACCTCATGCAAGATTTCAGCTGGGAGGGAATGTGAATTTGTCCCAGCTCTGGAAATGCCTGGAGGCAGACTTACATTCACTGGTTAGTTAGAAGTTAATCACTTACCAGATCAAAATACAGAAATGTTCTGTTATGCTTTGAAATAAACTAACCAAAACCCAAAAGGTAAAACTGCTTCTCTGTTACCGCGATGTACACTGGTTTGATCTGTCTTTGGATCACTTTATATATTTGTTGTATTTATTTTTTTAAAAAAGTAATTATGATATGTTCGACGATTTTTGTCAAAGCTTTGGTGCCTCTGAGGCTGTTCATCTCCGAAACTGATGCGAATGAACAGTGATTGTCTCCTCGCTTTGCCAAGTGCAGGAAACATACGGTCATTATTACCAGAGCTCCTAGGCTAAGATCCTGTGTCGTACTGCAGTGACTCTGGTTTTGGCAGACCTCTTCTGCTGAACCAAGTCTTCGTGGTTTCACAGAGCTTTACGTAGGTGCTGGAACCTGTGTGCATCCATCTTACTCTGTAGAGTTGGAGCTCTGAAGGTAGTTACAAAGAGTGGACACTTAAAAGTAGTAAGAAGGAGTGCATGGAAGCCATAGAAGTCATCGTGTTTATGGAGCGGTCAGTATGTGTGATGGCAGTGACTCTGTATGTTCCTGGCTGTTTCTGTTTTCCCTTTCTAAAAATACACTCCCACCCTGCTTTCTGTACTTGTTCCTTGGAGCCTTTTTTCACTTCTGTTGTTCCTGTAAAGGAATAAATGCACTTTATTTCCTTGTCCTTTTTTACAGATAGAAGGCTACTTGAATTTTTTTAATTATATAATGAGCAGAAACAGGAAATCATCTTACTTGGACAGTGCTCTCTCTGCATTCGGATGTTGAAAACTGTAAATTCTTTTAAGATTCTTAATTGCTGAAATAATCATTTTAATTCCCCATTTATAAATAAGTCTTTTTCATATATAGTACTCTGTGCTGTAGCAATCCTTTGTTATGGTAACTTCAGACCTCAGGTTATGATGTGCTCCTCTGGTCAGGCAAGTCACTGAGATGAAGCTGAACGTAATCCTAAAACATGACACTTCCAGTTCTGCCTGCAACAGATCGTTTAATCTGCTCACAAATAAAGCACATGCATCCAGTGTGTCAGGTGCTGCTTCAGGTTTTGAGGTCAGGACCTTTGGAAGATCCGTTGAGCGAGATGAATTGTTTTCTTGTATGTGAAACCGCAATATTAAATCACCACTCCTAATGCTTGTACCTGAAACAGGTAATAATCTGCATTTTCTCTAAGGCTGCTAGACAGTTCGTCTTTTACCTTTGGAGAGACGGTGACCTTTTCTTTATTGTCCAAGTTAAAGTAGTTCCATAGATTTCAAAACCATTGTGCTTGGTCATTCAGTGTCTAGATAACATCTGCTTCTAATTTCCTTGCAGGTTCTGGTTTTTACTACCATTAATTCTCTGAGCAACAAGGGAAGCTGTCTGTCTAAATTTGTCACTTGGACTTCAAATCTCTTCTGTCAGTAACCTTTTTTGGCACGATGTGGTGGAGAGCGTTTTGCCAAGAAGGGTAGGAATTCTTCCATAGCAGAATAGATTGCTGCACAACGGATCACTACACTGAGTGTCATGTGTAAGGAAGAGGAAAAAATTGTAGATTTTTATTCAAAGACCAAAGATTGTGGATGTGGAACTCCTTTGAGACTTTTTTCCCAAGGGTGTATGGTCTTCAGAAGCCTTGTGTTGCTACAAACGGAGAGTGTGTTTTTCAGCTTGTGGATTGTTTCCTGATTTTACCGCAATTGAGTTTAATTAAATTCAACATGGTTTGAGTAATTTTATTTTGAAGTGAAAGTGAAACTGACTAGAAAGTGAAAACAGCTATTTTTAATTTTTGACACTTTCCTATAAATAGTGGAAGAAGAATGGGTAAAAGATTAGTTGTTCTAAGAACAAGATTAATATTAAAGCTATAGTATGTATACCCAGGTTAAAAAAAATCTGAGAGTGATAGGAGTAGGAAGCTAGGCAATTATTTTAGGTTTCCTGGTGATCCATAAAAGGTGGTAACCTAGGGTTGTGCTCAGCATGATTAATGTATACAAAGATTTCACTGAATTAAACTGTTTTCAGGAACAAAATTAATACTTAGGTGAAGAAAGGGTTCTGTAAGTTTTATTGAAAAGAGTTTATAATCAGTTCTACACTAAAAGAAAAACCTATAGTGTTTGAAAATCAGCCTTGTTTTGGCCTTTGTTTAGTAGCAGTGTAGGATTCTGTAGGATTCAAATTTCTTATTTTTGTTTTCTGCCTTTAAAGAAAGCTCTTTTGCAACTTGTAGATATGAAACATTTTTTCATTATCTGCATTTGTCTGGAAATCTAGTAACGTTTTGACCTTCAGCTTATTTCAAGATTGCTTCATATTATTTATTTCAAATCTTAATATGACCAAATTTCTGTCCGCAGATCTTAAAAATGTATATCTGAAAGCCTATCTGTTCCCAGTATAGCTAAAATTACATGAAGAACAATAGCATAACATTTTCAACTCAGCTAAATCATGTCTGGTTCTTTAGACAGCTTTGTTCAGTCATATCGTCTTGTTGCTGTGACTCAGTTGATGGCACACTCGCTTAAAAGCTGGCATTGGTCTGTGGGAACCTGTCTCTATCAGATACTGAGATGAAATCTTTCTGAAGCGATCAGCGCAGGAAATGCTGTCTTGGAATCACATATTAAACCTGACCATGTGGAAGTTAAACATCCTTGGGTATGATTTTGAAAGCTCTTCCCCCATGTTTGTCATCTTCATCTGATCTTAAAAAAATGGGGTGGTTAAGAGTAGAGTATGGCAGCCATTGTGAAATGACAGCCATGTGGTATTAGTGATTTCCCAGGATAACTCAAACTTAGTTTTTACAGTTACCTCACTCGAATACCTCCTGAGGTGTAGGGCAGTTCACGGGCTGGCCCACCAACTGACAGCCTTACAGTCCGTCTTCATCATACAATTATCTTACTGTCCCACCTCATGCTGTTTCGTGAAGTTGTCCCTGTTTGTTTCCTTGTCTCATTTTCTCCCCCATCTTTCCTGTTTTTATTTTACCTTTTGCTTCTTTCTTCTGTGGGTGTCTGCAGCAGCAGCACGGTGTGGTTACATAAAAACTCTGTGTGTCTGTGGGCTCAGAGCATGGCACGGAACCAGAGTTTCTGCTCCCTGCCAGACTGGGACCTGATGGGTTTTGTTCTCTGCTAATCTCTCCAGAGCAGTGGACAATGAACTGCCAATTGGAAATTGTGACAAGAGGATTAGTGAGCGTCTGTTCAGAGAGAAAGAGCGTTTTTTGAAGAGTGGAGAACTTTCCTGATTTAGTGAAAACTTGAATAGTGCAGGTCCTTGCATTAACAGCAGGATGGACTGTGCCTTTCCTGACCATGTGGTTGTTGCCAGAATCACTGTCAGGATCTGGTTTGTAAAAGCTGCTGGAATATCTGATTTTATGAAGAACCTAGTAAGTTCAGTTTCAAACCATTCTGTAAGTGTGTGAACGAACTAGAAGGGAATTTATACGTAAAAATGGAAGGAGTGAGGATTAACTTGTAAGATTGTCATAAAGTACTGTAGGTTGCTGAAATGTATGTAACATAAAACATTGTACCCCACTGGATTTTAGTGTTTCTCTCATGTTTGAATTTGAGAGTCTTAAGAGCTTTCTACTGAGGTGTTCTTTAGCGTGGTCAACTTGTCCTGGTTATCGCATTTAGAGTTTGCCTCATCTGCTCTCCCTTTATTCTCGTTTTATTGTTTTCCTCTGAAGCTTTCTGCAGTGCTTTTCTGTCTTCTGCTTCAGATACTTTTAAACTTATTTCCATATCCATGTTTCTCAATCTCTTATCCTTAAGCAAATTTTACACAATTAAGTTTACTTTAAGTAAATGTGAATCTTAAAGTTAATGTGAATCTTACAAGCATAGCTGAACTATGAATACAGATGAACTAATAACAGAATATATAGCAAACTGTGTAAGCCAGTTACTTTTCAGAGATGGAGTTCCGTGTGAGTTTTGTCATTTATGTATCTCTCGGAATCCATTATTTTTGTACATAAATGCCTAATTTTGTAACATGCTGCTACTGAGAAAGAAAACTCAAGTGCTTTTTGACTTAAAGTAGATAAAACTTTATGCACATTTGAAACAGAGCTCTGGATTAAGTAGGCAGTTGGGATAGAGACATGCTCATAACCTTAACCTTTCTTCTTCTGTTTCCAGTGGAAGAGAAATTGCCTTCTGCAGAACTGGTCTCTTCAAGGAAAATGCCTCGTTTTCATTTTGTCCTTTCCATTCCTCCCCAAACATACCTGTTCTCTTAGAGGCTGATTTCATCTGGACCCATGCAATTTGTGCCTGTTTCTTTTTCAAGTGATGGTGTTTATGTGCATCTGTCTGGCAGTGCTGCAGAAGCAACACTGCTCTGCAGGGGTTTGAAAGGGCTTTACTGCGTTGAGGACCCAAGGACAGTGTATCCCTGGTGGAATGTTTTCGTGTATGTTGAATTGCTTTAAATTTTGTGTATCTATCCCAAGGCCTGAAAGAGCATGGAGAGAAGTATTATGGTTTACTTCTGCTCTGCACTAAAAAAACAAACAAATTTATAAATGTATCCATTTTACCATGAAATAACACTGAAGTTAAAACCTGAAGTAAATGCAGTTGAACCAAATGTTTAGAAATGAGATTAGTGTTTTAGTGAGACGTAGGACAGAGACCTATCTCTTAGGAGTATTGTTTTAGGATCTTTTAACTACCACATGTGGTCATGGTATCAAAGTGTTGGGCCTGAGGGGAAGAAGCAGCTGATTGCTGGTAAGAGACGTGGTCACGGTGGTCCTGCCAGCTGGCTTGGGGTAGTGCCATCTCCTGACTCACCTAGTGTCTCTTTCTGCAGGAGGGTTTTCCGTGGGTCTCCCATCCCAGAGCTAAGCCTGACCTTGTTTATCTTGAGGCCTGAGATACAGCCCAAGGTCACAGCTGCAGTGTAACAGAGTAGAGAATCCCTTCTAAGTGCTGTTACCCATACAACTGCAATTTGAGCAAGGGGTCTTGTTTACTTCCTGCAAAAATGTAAAACTTGTTTTTCTTGTTCACATCTGTCTTCACATCAGTAATTTGAATTTTTAATACATAAAGATTGACTATTATGTTTGGTCTCATTTATTAGATCTTACAGCAGAAACTTTTTGCCCAAACTTCAGGTACTTTTAACTTCCTTACGTCCTATTCTTTGGTGCTGTAGGTTTCATTTTCAAATATGTATTGTGTGCCAAAGTCATCTTGAATTCTGTGGGCTTAATTTTTTTGTGGTCTTTTCAGATACAGCACAGTTAACATAGGTTATAAACAAAACCATTAACCAGACATCAAGGCTTATATGCTAGTAAACTTTAGATGCTTTCAGACATCCCAAACTTCTGAAATTCACTTGTCTTCAATATGAAAGTAGTTTTTTCTAGAAGAGCAGTAGTATGTCTAGGAAACACTACTGTATTTTTATCTGAAATAATATATGCAGGTTCTGGGTACTTCTTGAATCTGTTAAGTTATGTAATAAAAGCCTTGTAAGATTGACATCTTTAATGTTTGGGTTTTTTTTTTAGATCAACATGATGCATAAGTTTAAAACTGCATCTGTTTAAAGGGATTTATGACTAAAACTGCTTGTTTTTCTACAGAATTGTCTGGTGTTTCTCAGCTTGAAGAAGATCTGCAGTCATTATTGATCCTCTTTCTTGGCGTTACCGTTTTTGAAGTGAAGTTTGCCTAGCTTTCTAGTGTGAGCTCTTTTCAGCCATCTTAAAAAATAAAAAGGAATTTTTTTTTTGATCCCTAAAGTAGACAAGCTATAGTTCTACAATGTCCAAGTCATTCCAGCAGTCATCTCTGAGTAGGGATTCACAAGGTCATGGACGTGACCTCTCTGCAGGAATAGGCCTTCTTGCTGCTGCTACCCAGTCTTTAAATATGCCAGCATCTCTTGGAAGGATGAACCAGGGTACTGCACGCCTTGCTAGCTTAATGAATCTTGGAATGAGTTCTTCATTGAACCAACAAGGATCTCATAGTGCACTGTCTTCTGGTAGTACCTCTTCCCATAATTTACAGTCTATATTTAACATTGGAAGTAGAGGTCCGCTCCCTTTGTCTTCTCAGCACCGTGGAGATGCAGACCAGGCCACTAACATTTTGGCCAGCTTTGGTCTGTCTGCTAGAGACTTAGATGAACTGAGTCGCTATCCCGAGGACAAGATTACTCCTGAAAACTTGCCTCAGATCCTTCTACAACTTAAAAGGAGGAGAGCTGAAGAAGGTTATGGTAGAGATGGCAGATCATCTACACGGGAGCCACCGTACAGAGTACCTAGGGATGATTGGGAAGAAAAAAGGCATTTTAGAAGAGATAGCTTTGATGATCGTGGTCCTAGTCTCAACCCAGTGGTTGACTATGACCATGGAAGTCGCTCTCAAGAATCTGGTTATTATGACAGAATGGATTATGAAGATGACAGATTAAGAGATGGAGAAAGGTGTAGGGATGAATCTTTCTATGGTGAGACTTCGCATAACTATCATAAATTTGACAGTGAGTATGACAGAATGGGCCGTGGTCCTGGTCCTGAGAGATCCCTCTTTGAGAAAAAGAGAGGTGCTCCTCCAAATAGCAATATTGAAGACTTCCATGGATTCTTACCGAAGGGTTATCCCCATCTGTGCTCTATATGTGATATGCCAGTTCATTCTAATAAGGTGAGTTATGCACCAGATACTTCTGTTTTCCTTTACGTTGTAGTACCTGTTCTGTTTTTGCCTATTTCTTTAATTATTTCTATAGCCTGGTTGCTTTTGAAATGATCTGAAAGTTGTTTTTGAGAGTGAAAAAGGCACTTGGTTTATTTACAAGTTAATTGTTAACAAGCATTGTAAACCAGGGCTTTACATTAATGCGTTTTGTTTGCCCAGATTGCTTAACTTCAAGTCAAACAGCTGTCATCTACTGGGATATCTTATTTATATTTTACATCTACATGTTCTCTTAACCACAAACATCTGGCATTCAAGCAGTTTTTGGGTGGGAATTTTATTTTTTGGTTGGTTTGGGGAGGGGGGAGTTGCAGTTTATCTGCTGTGCTATTCAGGAAGCTAGTTTCAGCTCTCCTCCACATCTGTCTTGATTGCTAATTTATGTTTAGTTAAGATGCGTTCTTGGCACAGTTCTGCTTTTTCCCTGTCCAAAGGGAAAGAGTTAATGTAGAGCCCTGGAACTTACTTTCAAAAGTAAAAATGACATTTTTAGATTAGCTCATTCTTGCCTTTTTAATTTCACTTTAACACTCTCTCTCATACTATGACTGAAATTTGTCGTCATTTTTCTCCTTTTTTCACAACTTTCTTAGACACTTCAGACTCACTTGTTATTGTCACATGTTGCATCTATCCCTGTAGACTCTCCGAGCAATCAGTCTGCTGTTGCAGTATCCTGCTCTGTGTTCTGGTAGTGATCTTCACTTGGCTCGCCAGTAGAGTGGATCTTGGGGTGCATTCGGTTATGCTGAGGCTTCCCTCTTAGTTTTATTCACGAGCAGTTCGACTCTCTGCGAAGGTAGCGGGTTACTCAAAGTGGCCTGACCAGACTTTATTTTCAGAGCCTTCTCACTTTCAGCCTTTCCAATTTTACTCATCTTGCTGATTTTCAGTGTACTAGGCAATTTAATTGGCTAATGCAGAGCCCCTCTTGTCACAATTAGTGGCTAATTAGCTTGGAGGCCTTCAATTGAAACCGTAACATGTGCTGTTACTGTAAAATTGATACAATGTGGAATTGCTGTTACTAACCGTTTCTTTACAGTTACCTCTCACAAAGTGCTGCTTCTGTGCATCTAATCTTTTCAAAACACAAGAATTACTCTGTTCCTGCAAGGAAATGATCAGTTTTAGAGCACACGCACTGTATGACTCCACTTGATCTGACAGTTTATGAACTTGTGTTGCTTTAATTACTTTTTTGTGTAAATTAATCACAGTAATTCGGGTTTCTTGTCTCCTGTATTTGACCTTTATTTTCCTAAAAGGTTTTAAGTGTTAACAGTTTAGATGCCATGCTCAGTTCTGTAAAAGGACTTCATTTGGTTAGATTGAAAACATAAACTTCTGAGGCCCTTGAAGATGGCAACCAGTAATCCTGTAAGTAGGGTTCTTTTTAGCACTTTATTTTAAAGCCTTCTGGTTCTTAGTTTGCTGTGGTATGAAGATCTATTGAAAGGATTATCCGCCATGAAATATCTTGCCAGGTATGAAAAGTACCAAATGCTTTTGACAGCATAACTTAAGTGGCTGACTTCTTCTGTAACATGTAAACCCATCTTTTGTTATGAATATGCTTTCACTTAAAACTGCTAGTACACTGCAAAATGTTTGAGATTGGATCATCGGTTTCTTATGACCCACGTTTGGGCTTTGTTTCTAATTTTAGAAATCATATTGCTGCAGGAATTTTTCTCTTTCTCTCCTTTTTTCCTCTGCTTTGCATACCTAACAGTTAGAGAATTTCTTATTTTCTGTGTCCCACAAAACTGACGTGGAACTTAACTTTTAAAGTAATCTGATCTGACCCCAAATTTATGGAAAGCAGAAAGGGAATGCTTTTCTGAGCTGGGACAATGTAAATTTATTAATGCAGAATCAAAATCTCCTTTTCCCCACCTTCAAATAAAAATACCGTAGGAGACTTTATTTCCCAAAAGTATGATAAAGCAATGTGTTTTTAAACCCGCGAGAGGGTAACTTAAACTGGCAGACTAGTCCTATTATTTCTTTTTTAGCAGTGTTCTTAATTTCTTCTTTGATTTGATGTGTGTAGAATTTAAGACAGAGTTTGTTTTCTTTCTAATTGCGAAGTAAATTGTGCCCCAGGTTTTTTTAGGCATTTTATCAATCCCAGTCCCTTTTATCAGTGAATGAAGCGTTAGATGAGGAGGGATTGTTTTCCCTGCCACAGGAAGAGGCTGATGCAACATGATCAGATGAATTTGGAGGTTAAACACTTGAAACAGTGATACTCTCAAAGGAAAAACATGGCCATGTCCCTAATAGAGGGCTGTCTAAAATTAGGTGCTTAAGCTTGGCCTAATTTTCTGAAGAACAGTGCGTCCTCTTGCTTGCATCAATTGAGGCAAAAGGTAATCTGAGTTTTAAGAAACTCAGTTTACATTTTCTGTAGCTTAAGTTTGGGTGCTCAGGTTAATTAGGGTCAGTAAATACCCAGTGCCCTGAAACCTCACAGGAGTGACACTTCGGACCGCATAGAGGTAGGGAGTAAAAGGAAGTCCATGTTACAAACTGTATTTAATAAAAATAATGTAGGGGAGCCATTGTTGCTCTGAAAACTTGCCCTAGGGAAAAAATAATCTTAAATTATATGTCAGACCTCTGTTTTTTACCAATTTTAAACCGCTTGAACTATAATGAGAATTTCATCTCCCACACTTTGGCTCTAGTTTGCAGGTAACTTATATTTAAGTTCATAATTTTCTTAGATTACGTGTTAAGACAGCTTCAAAGCGTGTTATATCTAGCAGGGTGAGCCAGTAAGGCTTTACGGATTGTGCACCCAAATTTAAAGGGTTTTTTAGTGTTTAGAGGACTGTTAACCGTAGTATAGTACTAAAAATTGTTATACAAGTTTTAAGCTGAAAAAAACTTCGTCTTCAAGTATTGAATGTTTCAGAGATAGGTTTGCTTGGGGGTATTGGTGGGTTTCTTTCATCCTAATTGTCAACATATTTATTAATTTATAGTTTCAGAGCCTACATCTTATGCAGTTAACACGAAAAAGTGATGCTCTCATTTTTACATCTTCTTGATAAAATGAATGAAAGCTTCATCTTGCTTCATGTTAAATTCTGGGTATCGTAGAGTGATATTATAGTGTAACTTAACAGTACTTCATGGAAAGTGCAAGGGTTATGGGAACACAACAGCAAGCTTCGAGTATCTCGTTGCGTGCACAGGGAGCGTTGTAGTGCATCAGAAACTAACAGGAAAGATGGAGGGATTAGTTAAGAATCATTTGTGGGTGCTGAGCAGAAATACACATGTAAGAAGATACATAGAAACCAGTAGGGCAGTGCAGTATCTGCATTCATTAAACTAGCCTGTGAGAGAAAACCTTCGCTTGTTCAACTGCCCCCGAAAGATCTGTCATGACTTTCCCCCTCCTTTCTCTGTGAACCTAAAGCGAACTTGCCCTGGGTGTCCTCGCTGCTCCCTCTGCTTACTGAAGCGAGAACTGAAGAGCACCTGAGTGGGAACGCGGCTGCGCTCACAGGTGTGCAGCGGTGAAGTTCTGTCGCTTTACAGATGTGAATAAAGCACAAGCTAGTAGGAATGTAAGGATATGGAGTTCAGGCGCTCCGTACTTTGGCAAAGGAGGAATACTCCATGCCTTTTCTCCTCTGGAAGTAAATATCTCCCTTTGTAATAAAAGTAGTCTGCAAAGAAAAAATAGAATACCCCAATTCCTTCCTAGTGTTAAAGCCAGAATCAAGAATTTTACCTGGCTGGATTTTTGATTCCATTATTCTTCCTCTGTACCATCTTGATTTACCATCTCTTTTTTTTTCTTGATTATTGCCCTCAAGTGGCCATATATTTTTAAATTTCACCTGTGTACTTGTAGTTTGTCCTAGCTGTGCACTTTCATTTCTTTTAGTCTTTCCTTTCTGAATTCCTTGGAATTTCTTGGTTTCTTTACGGTTCTAAAAACTTGAATGTTTGGTTTACACGAATCTTTAAAAGTCTGAGGAATGAAGCAGAGAGAGCGAAGGAAATTCTGCTATCACTGAAGACGAAAGCATGTCTTGGCATCCAGTTCTAAAAGTTGAAATTGCAGTGATACACAAGTGTGCTGTAGCAGTCATCCCCTGGTAAGCGTTGCGCCTCCAAGGCAGGATCGAGCCCCTAGATTGCAAGACAGTCTTCATCAGACCCTTTCCCCTGGGCCAGGGGTTAAGAGGTAGGTCCAGTTAAAAGCACCGCAGGAAAAGATTTCATTGGCTAGATATCTTCAGTACTTCAGCTTAGAGGATACTGCGCTGTACACCATTGTTGTGTTGAAAATGGCTTGCCATATGTGGCTGTTAATTTTTAATTATTTACTTTGCTGCAGGAGTGGAACCATCATATCAATGGAGCGACTCACAGCCGACGTTGTCAGCTGCTGCTTGAAATGTATGAATTTGAACTACAATAAATATTCTCGGGGCATGAGGGCGTGTACAACTAAATAATAGCCAATTACAGAGCACTAAGTAGATGTAGGAAACATGCTGTGCCTTGTAGGGAGTAAAAGGAGCTTAGAATGGCATCTTCAGGACAAAACCGGGATCTTGGTTCATCGCTTTCAATTCTACATACAACACCTCAAGGAGTTGGATCTTGACAGTGCTAAATTTTTTACTAGTCACGCCAACTTCTGAATTTTTTGTTGTAAAACAAACTGCAGTTTGTATTATAAATTGGCGGATGTGTCAGGTGTAGTGTAGGAAGCTTTTTTTGAAGGGTAGCATTTCTGTTCTGTGAACAGATGCTGGCCGCATCTCTTGTAGTGGTCCTGTAGTGGGCAGTGTTACCATGTGTTTCGTTCGTGTTAACATGGAGAGATACCGCTGCTTGTATGAAAATTATTTCACAGGTAGAGCAAATTGTACTTTACTCACCTTTGTTTGTTCGTTTGTTTCTTTTAAGATACCCAGAATGGAATCCTGACAGTGATTCAGGACATGGAATGTAAGTAGTAATGAATTTGAAAGTATTTGTGATTATCTTGAAGCAGACAACTTTCTTAACGTTTTATACGAAATCACACGTGTTCAGATGTCCCTTTGTTTTCTGCTAGCTGAAGGGCAGCAATAAAAGTAGCTAAAGTTGACTTCTCCTTAAATGCTCTGAAGAAACGAGGTTTTATTTGAGAATGAAAGCTTCATATGTTTTGGTTTAAAATGAAGGTGGTTTTTCCCTTCTTTCTAGGGGTGATCCCTTTATGTTACAGCAGTCCACAAACCCTGCACCAGGAATTTTGGGACCTCCACCACCTCCGTTTCACCTTGGAGGACCTCCTGTTGGGCCTAGAGGTAACATGAACAGGCACCTGCTTTTACAAGATTTAAGTTCTTGATTATTTTTTTTTTACTGTTTCTAATTTGTTGCCAGTGTTTTAGAAGAAAAAACCAAAATACTTTTCTGAGCAGTGGGAGTCAAATACTTCAGTTTCTCCCTGACCAAAGACCTGGTACTGAGATCCCCCACCTTTCTACCAGCCCCATTATTATGACTGTTTTTAAAACTGTTTGGCTAATCTACACGTTTCTGACCTGTGGTTTTTACTGTCTAGAAGTGTTTAGTATCTGTTTTCCAATTAGCTAGATGTTAGTGGGTTTATTTGGTTTTTGTGTGGAGTGGTTGGTTGATTTTTTTTTTTTGTGAAACTTGCAAGAATTCAGTGTCCTAAGTGTTTCCCCCCACTTAATTTCAGAGTATTTCATCGAATAACTTTGAATAGCAACAGAGAAGTGGAAAGACAGATGATGCAAGCTGCTTCACAGGAAGGCAGGCAAAGAATTGGGTTCTTGACTGAAGTTGTTCCTTTCTACCTTTTAGATAGGTTGAGTAACTAAAAGAGCAAAACGAATTTAGCTGCCTAGGTATCCTGACAGAGTACAATTATTTCAGACGCTTTAAAGGAATTTTTAGGTGATAGATGCATTAATACTTAATTTCATTAAAATAATACTGTTGTTTTGGGGGTTGTTTTTTGTTGGTTAGTTTTGGGGTTTTTTTTGAAACATCTCAAACTTGACTTGGAGCCAAACTATCTGAAAGACTTTCTAGGTGTTTCCTAGTAAAATAGGTGTTAAAATAGAATTGGTGTTTGTTTAAAACCAAAGCTAGAAGAGTTTTTCTGCACATGAAATCTTGACTGCAAAAAATGTCGTAAAGAGATCTCACATCTTTTGCACATGGAGATGTTTTGCTGTAGCCAATCTGACTCTAAAACAGGAGAGATTTTTTTCATCAGGCTTTACTTACTCTCTGCTATATCTCAGTGTCAGTAAACGCACCTTTTTCTCTAATGTTAAATGGAACAGAGTGATGAAGAAGGAGGATCTCAAGTTTACAGGAGCTCTGAAATAAATTTTCTTACTGTAATGAAATAATTAGTTTTTAAAACTTGATGTCTGATGTTAGAAGTGACTTATATATCCTAAGAACTTGTGAAGTGACATGTTAATACTGGCCTTACAGGTTGAACTAAGCTTGCTTGTTCTTTTAATTTCTTAAAGGAGCTGGAAATGGAAATATGCAAGGACCGAGACACATGCAAAAGGGCAGAGTGGTTAGTAGTCAAAATCTTGTTGTTTTTTTTAAACCCACGATTTTATATACTTTGCTTTCATAAGTTTGTTTTTGGGGTTTTTTTTAATGAATAGATTGTCTCTTAGAAGTGAGATTTTAGGGGCTTTTTTGTGTGGAAATAGTGAAGCTTTAGGATAAGATTAGCATTTTGTTGTGCCAAGTACTGTACAAAATATTTGTTCCAAAACTGTACAGATGCTATTTAAACATTCTGTTATGAAGAAGCTGTGAGACATGAACATAAAGGCAGCTTTGCCATGGCAGGAGTCTTCCTCTGTGGAAATCTCCAGAGATTCTGTGCCTTTTCTATACATGTCTCATTTTAGTAACTACAGAAGATTTTTTTTTATTATTATTTTTCTACAATAAATTAAAAGAGGAGAGCCTTGTCAGCCTTTCCCTTTAGGGTAGTTAACACACATTTTCTTCTCATGTTGTGCATGTCTTTAACAGGAAACAAGCAGAGTTGTTCACATCATGGATTTCCAGAGGGGAAAGAACTTGAGATACCAGCTGCTTCAGCTTGTTGAACCATTTGGAATAATTACAAATCACCTGATCCTAAACAAAATCAATGAGGTAAGATGAGGCTCTTGGTGCTGCTTGCTGTGTTCAGTGTGCTTACTGTCTGAGCTTGATTTTTGTTAAAGGACTTAATTACTGAGCGTGGTGCCACCTGTCACCAAGATCACAGGTGTGAAAGGAAGAGCGAGTAGTACGTTTCTTTCCAGAAATGCTGTAGGTACCGCATTTTAACTTAAATACAGTTAAAAAATCCTTGGTGGTGCATAACTTTCCCAAAAGTACGCTATACTTGCAAATTCTGTTCTTGTTCTAATATTCTCTAAAAATTGAGTTGGTCTTAGCTTGTGTTGTTTGCAGTTGTCATGTATTGAAGTGTGGAAAAAGCCAATATTGTGGAAGAGCAAAAGCAGGAAGCAATTGAATGTTCTGTATCCAAATCTAGGTGGAATGTAAACAAACCAAATAGTTCTGTTTGTGCCCCTAAATAAAGTATGTGGAATTTGGGCCAAGTTCCGCACGTCAGTTCATGTTGTAACCAAAATGCAGTTTCGGTGTTGATGCAGCTGTTTTTACAAGAAAGCAAGGAAGAGCTTGAAAAATTAAACAAAAATAATAATTCTTGAAGGACCGGAGTTTTATTTGTTTTTATACGGTTTTAGGCATTTATTGAGATGTCGACCACTGAAGATGCCCAGGCTGCAGTAGAATACTATTCAACAACACCCGCGCTGGTGTTTGGTAAACCAGTCAGAGTTCACTTGTCACAGAAATACAAAAGAATAAAGGTAAAACCCTTCTGCTTTTTCTAACATCGGTGTTATGGGGCTATTGCACTTAAATTATTATTAATGTACTTCTCAGCAGTATCAACTCATACATGGGTGACTGTCCCTTCGTTGTTTTATGTAATACATACTTTAAAAAGCTTTGTTCCCCCTTTAATTTTAGAAACCCGAGGGTAAACCTGACCAAAAAAACGAGCCGCCCAAACCAGAACTTGGTCGTGTGATTCACCTCAGCAATTTACCTCATTCGGGATACTCTGACAATGCAGTACTCAAACTGGCTGAGCCGTATGGAAAAATTAAGAACTACATCCTCATGAGAATGAAAAGCCAGGTAATGGACCACAGGAACATTCACAGTGAAGATTTGAAACTAGTTTGTAACTGTGAAGTGATGTGTCTTTTATTGGTGCCTGTGTAGACTTCCTGCTTTAGCGCAGATGTGGAAATTCAAGGTTAGAGGCCTACGTAGGTGGTGTTTTGCTGTCCAGCTTCCTGCAAAATGTTACTGGAATGTGAGCTGCTTTAAAAAAAGGACCAGGCCTCAGCTGTGAAGAAGGTATTCTTAGCATTGAGGCTTAATTGTTCCATTATGCATATTTCTATGAGTCTTAGAACTTTTTTTAAGGCTGAAAGAACATTACCTATGAAACAGCAACAAATACATTCCACTATGACACCTTTCTTGCGTATTCCACTATTAGCCAGTTCTTTCACTTACACTTTATTTTCATTCTTTAAGCAGAAGCAATCCTCCTGTGGCTCTCAAGTTAAAAAAAAAAAAAGGGTGAAGGTAGCTCATATATAGTAAAATGCTTTGGATGTGTGTGTAGATGATTTCTGTAAATACACAGGAAGTGAAAGTATTTAGTTCTGAGTTTTTGACAGCTTAGCTGTCACAGTTTGTTGCTCCCTTGAATTAAATAGGAAATTGCAGCACTTTTTTAGGGGTGAGTGCCTGAATCCCCTAATGCCACACTTGTGGAGTGAAAAATTACTAGAATCTACTGTGCAGCCCCTTGGAAGTTCTCCCTGACCTTGTTTCACTGGAAAAATAAAATCTCTTGCTGTCTAAGTTGAATGCAGGAACGTGGCACATGCCGTGCCAGTGATACTGAAGCCCAGAAGTGTTTTTCAAAGCTTGTTCAGCAAACTGACTATGTCATAGGCTTGGCTTTGGGAGGAACATCTCGCAAAGCTGGGCTTAGAGACCAGCAGCTGCTGCCTTTCTGTTTCAGGCTTCTCTTGAAAAATAAAGTACTGGCATAGTTTCTTAGCTACCCTGGAATTTTCAAATACTTAAGTGACAGATAAATGAGTTGCATTGTCCAGATGCTTTTTATTTGGAAAGATTTTATTTTTATGGTGACCTTTTATTTTTGCAGGTTATTTTAAATGCCTGCTGCTTAATTTCAGAGCTTTCTATGGGACAGTTCTTACTGAATTGAAAAGCAGGGTTACATAAAGTGCTTTGCTAAATTTTAAGATGTACTAGCTTGGAGAAGGTGGATATATATAGCTGGAACTTTTTTTCTTTTCAGCATTTAGAAATGCTTGTTTTAAGTTAAATGGCTTTGCCTGCAAGTGCTGCATGTTCCATAGTTGTTTTTAATGTGTGTTTTAATCTTTTCAGGCGTTCATTGAGATGGAGACCAGAGAAGATGCTTTAGCCATGGTTGAGCATTGTGCCAACAAAGCGCTCTGGTTCCAAGGCAGATGTGTGAAAGTGGATTTATCTGAAAAATACAAGAAACTGGTTTTAAGAGTAAGTAGGAGGTGTTTAGTTTTTTTAATTGTGGTTGAAGTGGTAAAGTGAAGTAAAAAACAACATTCCCTTCCTGAGAATTCAGTGCTGCTTGTAAAATGGAAAGATTTGCTTCAGTATTTTCTGGCTATTTCAAGTACTTTAGGGCAGTTACTTGTAGAAGTGTGGTGTTATGAGGCCTGGAACAAAGGAAAAGCATTTTTCTTTTGGAGTAAACAAAACCAAAACTGCTAGAATTCAGATAGCAGAATAATTGGTAAAATTAAATTAAAATTTCTCCGTTTAGAATGCTTTGTAGTGCAGGTTCTGCTTTTTCTTGCCCTTCTCTGAAAATGATGAGTGAATAAAATTAAGCTGAGTGGCAGAAGTATGTCCTCATACATCGCATGCTTCATTCCTGGCTTTTCTTCTTACAGCTGCTGTCAGTTTGTCCATTTTGTTGTACATGTTATTAGGGACTCCCTGTTGAACTGCAGAGTACCACCACAGAATGTCTTTCCTGCGCTGGATGCCATCCAAACCCCTTTTTATTTAGCACCAGGAAGCTTTTTGATCCCCCTTGTGGACACTAACGCTGACTACCTCGTTAAATAGATTGTCTTATCTAATTTTTAAGAACAAGCTTTGTCAAAGCTTACAATGTAACTGCACCTGTGCACGTGCAGCTCCTATCAAGGAGGGAAGGATTGGCTGATAGGGCTGCTTCCCCCCCCCCCTTTAGTATAAGCCCAGGTTAATACACTTGGAATTACAAGACTATCTCCGTCAGACTAAGACATGGGTTAAAAAAGCAGGAGAAATCTGAACTGTCAAGCTGTGTCAGAAGTTTTCTCTTGTGGAGTATGAAGAAATCTCGCCATTGCACATGATTGTGCATCAAAAATGAACCCTTCTGCTTTGTATAAATAATATGCTACTGTGACTTAATTTTTTTTCTTGTTATTTTATTGTAGATTCCAAACAAAGGAGTTGAACTGCTGAAAAAGGATAAAACTAGGTAATTTCCTATTGCTAAAGCATAATGTTTAAAACAAATACGAAAATACCTCATCCAGAGTATAGAAATCACCCAAAAGAGATGAGACAGACTCTGAGATCGAATTGTTGTTTGTTGTGCCCTGCGATTAACTGTTTCTGATACGCTACCTACCCTCTTCCTCTCGAATGATGGAGACTTCATAGCCTCCCCAGGTTCCTCAGGAAATCTCCAGCCCTTAATTAGCTTTGCCTTCCTGCAATTTAAACCCACGAGCAGTTGTCCTGTCTTGTAAGAACAGTTCCTCCTCGCAGCAGTCTTTTGAATATTTGGATAATTACATTCTTTAAGGTTTCCCTCAACCGTCCATTTGCTGAGCTAAAAGACAATCTTTTTGAGGCTTATCTAGAAAAATAACCTTCTGGACTCTTCTGGTTAACAAGTATTCTTTTTTCTTTACAGAAAAAGAACATATTCTCCAGACAGCAAAGATTCTCCAACTGATAAGAAGACTAAAACCGAAGTTACTGTTAAAACGGAAAGTGGCAGTGTAGAAGATAAAGTGAAAGAGGAGAAACCAGACGATACTCCTGAGCCGTCGTCGGGTGCTAAAAGTAGTGAGCAGGCAGACCAAGACGAGCCTAGTTTACTCCTTGAATCTGAAGATGAGCTGCTGGTGGATGAGGAGGAAGCAGCGGCGCTGTTAGAAAGTGGGAGCTCAGCAGGAGACGATGCAGATGTTGCCAACTTAGCTGATGTAACTGCTGAAGAAAAAAAGGAAACACCTGAGGATGTGGCCGTAAAAGCTGAGGGGAATGTTGCAGCCAATCCGGCAGCAAAGAAAAAGCTTAAAAAGGTAATTGTATAGCAGGTACCTCTGTGTAGAAAACCCTGTGTAACTTAAATAGCACAGCACAGCACGCATGACTTCACATCTCTTTCTGTGGCTCTTTACAATGCCTGCGTGACACACCTGTCTGCGGGGAAAGAGGTGTTAAAGCTCCCGTGAAGAAAAGGGAAGATCCCACAGGATGCAGCTTGCACATGGAATCAGTTAGAAATCACAGTTTCTGCTTCTTTACAGAAACTGGTAACTTAACAAGTATTCTTTTTTCTTTACAGAAAAAGAACATATTCTCCAGACAGCAAACCCTCTTCCTGGGGTTTTTCTCACCTTTTTCTTCCCACTTTTTCTGATTAATATGAAGCAGCCAGGATCTGTGCTCTCTCGAGCAGTTTCTCATGAGACTGGCTGTAGTTACTCTTCTGAAGCACAGAGCCGAACAACAACATTCCAAAAATTACTTGAGACTTTGAGGCTAATCTAGACTTCGACAAGATTGTACGTACGGCTACGCTTTATGCTTAGCCAGGAAGACAGGCCAGTCCATTTGCGTTAGCCAAAGCCCATTTCTAGTTGCAGGGGAAAAAAATGGAAAAAATTAGTTTCAGGGTGTCCTCAGTCATGGGCTACTTGCTGTGAATTTCCTTTTTCTCACCAGATGATCCCACATTCTCACGGTTATGTCCTTCCAGCTGCTTTTTTTAATAATATGTGGTTATGTGGAGTAGCATGCAAAGTTTTAGTAACTTTATCGACTTGGAATGTTTTGCAAAATGTAAGGCATGGAGCGTGCATGGTTTTTCAATTTTGAGGCATCGTTCTATCAGAAGCCAGTTATGTGGTGCTGGAGTTACTCTTAGGTGGAGATCCGTTAAGTGAACTGCCTCAAACCCCAGACTTGCTTCTTTGAAGACCTACGTTCTTAGAGCACAGACACAAAGCTGATGTTTCAGTACTGCTCACAATTGCTGTTAAACACGTGGAATGCTGATGTCTCCATCAGCAGTTTTTTAATTCAGACAGTTACTGTCTTTTACTGAAGGTGGGGTTTAAGATACCTCCACAGTTTTGGTGGGTGGTGATTTTTTGGGTTGTTTCTCCAAACTTTCCATTGATGGAAAAATATTTGTGGTTTGTTTTTTTTTTTTTTTAAATAAATTCTCCTACTATTAGTGGGCATAGAGTTGTTCTGGTAAGGTTTTACCTGTTATGCAGACATGAATTTAAGGATCTTGTGGGATTGCTTCAAACAGAAGCAAAACCTGTGCATTCCAAAATGACTTCCACTTTAAAATATTCAGGTTAGAAGGACTTTCAAAGTAAGAATAGAGCAAAAAGATACTGAAATTATCAAGTTGAAGATCACGTGTTGATACAGTAAAAAAGTGGATCCTCGTGATGCAAAAAAAGAACAGTTACTCTGAAATGGAATGCTTGATTGGGGAGTACACTTAAAAAGAGCTTGTTCCAGTTGTGCATGCTTGAGTGGCATTTTGAATGGGTGAGGTAGGTCTCGTCACGGAAGAATTTGAGCGTTTTTTCCCGGGAATTTGGGGAAGATGTTTCTCTCCTGAAACTTAAGACAGTTTGAATGAAACATTTGAGGGTAAGCTGACGTAAGGAAAACATTTTCTCAACAGCGCTACGTGGGTGGCTTTCCGCGGAGCATGGAAGGTTTTGTCACTCTAGATGAGGTTGGTGATGAAGAAGACTCAGATCATCAGAAACTCCGCAAGTCGGGTTTGGCAGTAAAACCTGCTGGCAAAAACGATGATAGCCTGGCAGAAATCAAGGTAGACAAAATTGAGGAGCCAGAGCAGGAAAACGAAACGTTAGAAAACGGAACCAAAACCGAAGATAATTTGAAGGCTGAAGCTGTGGAAGCTTCTGATACCACGACAGTGCTGGATCCCGAGAAGAACGCCCATGAAAATACGGACACCCAGGACGAGCAGGAAACAAAGAATGTCCAAGAGAAAGCTCTTGTTCCGGATGAATTCAGGATTGGGCCGTACCAACCCAACGTTCCTGTCGGTAAGGCTGTTTCCATTTTTTTTCGAATAAGTCTCTGTGCATTGCAGTAGCATTTCTCATTTCATTTGACTTTTTTTTTCTGGCAACACATTGCCTCAGATTCCTTCCTCCCTTCTTCACTCCTACCCTAACCCTAGTATTTTATTTCTTCTTTTTTTTTTCCCCCTCCTGTTTTCATGCAGTTTGCCATAACATTTTCCGTAGGCAGAGATTAAATTGGAAGAAGCATATTTTAGCAACACAAATTCAATTAATAGCACAAAATAGTTTAGATTTATACTAAATACTCAGAAACTGATCACGGAACATTATTAGTTCTTTTGAAGGAACCAATAAAATGGACCCTTAATCTGAAAGATTTCTTTTTAAATTTAAGAAGAAAAAAGCCTGCACATACTTAGTTATTACTAGGCCCTGGCTTGACTAAACTAAACCAAGGACTTTTAAAGATAAAGCAGCTTTTAATGTAAAATGAATTATGGTGTTAAGATTTAGCTGAAATGACATATGACATTTAAAAGCGATGATGTAGAGTAGATCTCTTAGTTTATTTTGTGGTGTTTACTTCTCTAGGTGTGAATTATGTGGTACCCAAAACAGGGTTTTATTGCAAATTGTGTTCCCTGTTCTACACAAATGAAGATGTTGCAAAAAAGACCCATTGCAGCAGCCTTCCTCATTATCAAAAGTTGAAGGTAAGGCAAAAACTTGTTCATTTTAAATGGCGTGATTCTTTCCTGGGGAGTAGATCTGAGCGAGACTGGACTGAGAAAGAGGAGGAAAAAAGCCTTCAGGCAGTGGAAATTGGCTTATCTATAGCTTGTAACTCTAGCTAGACCTCTCCAAAACTTCCTTTTGTGAAAATAATAAAGATGAACTCTAGCTTTTTTTTTTGCCTTTTTTTATTTTTTGGTGTAAATCTGGACTAAAGAGGACGCTCCCATTGGAGTAAAGGCCAGGCTTAGAAGTAGGGGTGCAGGGTAAATATAGATGACTCGAATCCCTTCCAGTTGTCCCTTTGAGAGTGTTTTTAACCAGACAACAATTAAAGATGAAGTTTGTATATCTTTTTTTTAAAAAAAAAAAATAATTAAAAATCCCTATTTGCAACTTCTGATTTTGTGAGCATATTTGACAATTTCTGATTGGATCAGGTATCACATGATTGCATGGCATGAATTAGAGAGTTGCTGCTGTATCTTCCTGTGCTGTGAGCTGCTTTCAAAGATCACCTCTGAGAAAGGGAAATCCTAAACGGAATTCTAAAACTAACAATGCAGTGTTCACATACATCGATTTCAAACCAGTTGGTTATTGAGTTGAAAACAAATCTTGGGGTTTCCCTAGAAAAGAAGGTGGCATCTCAAACTCAAAAAACATTGACTTTCTCCCTTGCCTAAGAGGGAACCCTAAACAAATAAATAGAGGGCTCTGGAAGGCAGGTGGCACAAATAAATGTCACAAAGCAAACAAAGTTATCAAGGAGTAGATGAGAAAATCAGTTACCATGCAGACTCTCATAGTAAGAAAACCCCACCTCATCCATCACCCATAGCGCTTATTTTTATTTTTTTTTATTTCCATTGAGGCACCTGATTATGGGACTTTTTAAGACTTGATGTAAAAGGGGAAGTGGGGGAAACAATTCTGTTTTAACTTCCATCACTTAAATGACGTGTGATTTGATTTGCTTTTTCTGTGGCACAAACGCCAAGCGAGCTGCTCCTGAATGACGTGGTGGTGTTGCTGTGGTTTTGGAATGGGGGCACGGAGCAGGGCAGGTGCAGCCTTTGTTTCACAAAGGCTCTTCTCAGGCTGGGGATCCCCTTCGCTTGGAGAGCAGTCAGGGATAATCGATAGATGAATGGATACTGCTGCCAGGTGCCAGCTCCTCCAAAACTCTAGAACAACCCTGCTAGGAAGGGGAGAGACACCTTGTCCCTGGCTTTATAGGTGGCAAATTCCAACCAGGTAAGTGGTGCAGTCACCGCCCCTGACGGAACGGGAAGGATTTTGTTGGCTCTCCAGCCTGGCAGGGTAGGGGACCTGTCGGTGGGTGCTGCCGTCCGGCGCGGGCAGCGACGTGAGGGTAACGCCTCCGAGGAGCCCTGCTCCGCTCCCGGGAGAAGTGCCGGCCTTGTGCAGTTAATACTCACAGGTTTTGCATCTCGAAATCCGGAATCGCGTTTCTCTTACTAATGTTGTGACTGTGAGAAGCTCTTGAAAGACAGCCAAAATATGATTGTTTTCTTTTAACAGAAAATTCTGGATAAAATGGCGGAAGACCACAGGCAAAAGAAAGAAGCTTAAAAGGAAGGAAGGATGTAAGGAAAACAGTGGCTTTGTTTTAAATGTTAATCTTTTTCTAAGAGCAGTACAAGTAGTAGATGGAAATACTGTATTCTTTTTTGGTTTAGTGAAATACAGTAGGCATTATAGGTCTATTCATGTGTTAAATGTTGTAGCAAAACGCATACGCAGTTAAGTTAATGACAAACAAATCTGTTCTTAATGTGAGAATGGCAACAAGTTTTTGTTTTGACACTTCAAGCTATTAAAGAAAAATCTTGCGCCCTTTTGGAAAGCTCATCTACGGGAAGAAAACTTCATTTAAGTGAAATTTGCTACTTCCAAGCTTCAGCAATTGTCTTTCAATTCCATTCTCAATAAAAAATAAAAATTAACACTGTATTTTTATTTTCTCTAGAACATTCCATATTTCAGTCTGAGCCTAGCAGATATTTAATTTTGAGTGTAAGGCTGTCATTGCATTTCACTTTTGAGAAGTCTTTAAATGTAAGTTGCATTTTTAAATGTTGAATTGCAGTTTCTTTTAATGTCATTGCTGTTACATAGCAAATAGGAAAAACTAGTGATTAGTCAGCTTGACAACTTTGTGATTTTTTTTTTTTCCTAAGCTCTTGATAGGCTTTCCTATTGCGCTATTCTGTGTATTTTTAGTGAAAAGTAAATGCCCATTCTCCTCTGACCAGTATTATTTCCTTGAGCTCTTCCTGCTTTTACTTGAATCTTGTAGCTGTCGTACATCTCTAGTATATCCAAAAGCAGCATTTGAGTCCTGAAATGTAAAAAGGTATCTTTATATTCTTCACATGTAATTTTTTCATACCTGCATTTTAAAACCATTTTTGTTTAAAATCTGGTTTTGTCAAGAATCTTTAGATCTGTGCTCTTAATGTACCTGCACATGTGATATGTGAACAGGAATTTGCATGTGTAACCTGTGTTTATCTGTAGTTTTTGTTATTTACTGCTTATTTGTGAATTCGGGTTACTAAAGTGATTTACCAATAAAAAAAAGCTAGGCAACAGTAATTTGTTATAGATGTTTGGCATGTTAACCAGTGTGTCTGCTGAACTCTTTACTTCTGTGCTCATGATACCACACTGAAGCTCTGGCTCTCTTTTTAAAATTTGCATGTTTTAACACCTGTCACGTAGCAGCTTACTGCATAACTTTTTCTTTCTCTTTCCTAAAACCTCTTTCATTTCCAAACAAATTAAAATATCACTTATTAAAACACTAGTAGGTACATTCTGGTGACAGTTTTATTTCTTGAGTTTTACGGTATTTTCATCGAAGCTGACGTTTAAAGCACATTGCGTTCGTGGGGACAGAAGTGACTAGAGACCATTCTTTCAACCAGTGTTACGAAGGGTTTTCAAATGCAGGAGGCTGAATCTTGATGGAGTTAATTTACAAATTTACAAATACATCTAGCAGAGACAGGGGGGTGTGGTTTGTGGAAGCAAAGTCTTGGAAACTTGCCTTTTCCCTTGGAACTTTCTGCCCCTGCATCATCACAAAAAGGGGAGGCGTGCAATCCCTCTTGTGTGAGAATTAAGGTAGAATTTCACCTGTCTCTGCTGTGCTGGCAGCAGTTTTTCTGGGGACTTTGTTAAGAGAGGGCTGAAATGCTAATAAGAAGCTAATGGCACAGATTCTATTTAAGTAGTGGATCCATAATATAAAATTGTATTGTGCAGTGACTCATTCTCGCACTTGTACAGCAACAACTACTGCTTTGTACACAGCGTTCATTAGTTGTGCAGTTTCGTTGTGTGTGTATGAAATGGATTAAGCATAATGCCCTGATCCAGCCTTAACACCTGCGCCCTGGCTTTCCTGGGCCTCTGCCGGGAGCGGCGGCACCGGCAGCCCTGCAGTCAGGTCTGGTTTGACTAAGTCACAAGGATGTGCTTGGCCCCCCAGTCGCTTCCGATGACTTTTGCCATTCGTGTGCCTCCAGGAGGCTGCTGAGCTCATCAGCCTCTTGCTTGGCAGTCACCCCCCTCTCCCCAAAGCTGGCAGGTAACAGTTTGTTTTGAATGTCTCCACCTCCCCCAAGCTGTCAAGTTTCGTTGCAACATGCACTGAACGCGTTGAAATATGACAGCGTGAGTGCTGACTATTAACCTTTAGGAGGGTATTCCATTGTCTGTAGTTTCTAAACACAAAGAATGCATAAAAGCATAAAGTAAGTGTGGCATAGTTCAACTTAAGAGTCAAAACCAAATCCCTTGCTCCCATCAACCCTTTCTGGGAGCGGTGGATGTTCGATGCTTACGAGTAGCCTGAGGTCACACCAGCGTGTGTGCAACGTGATGCTTTGGTACAGCAGAAAAGAAGTCAAACCTGCTTCTGCTCCTTGTCTTGTGTTTTCGTGGCAAAGGACAGGGAGAGAACACCTGACACACACTCTCCTGGTAGATTGATACATGGTCCTGCTTACTTTTTGGAAGTAATGATACCAGCGCTGGAAAGGGGTGAGGGGAAATAGCCCGGAGCCTGTGACGAGTGTGAAATACCAGGTGGGCTTTGCCGTTCAGGTGCCAGCGTTCACACCTGAGTTTCAGTTTGGAAGAGTAACCCCCGGGGCTGTTGCCTCGTTGCCGTGTGTGTAGATCAGCAGAGGTGCACCAGGGTCCTGGGTTTGCTGGGAAGTAAAGAAAGGGAAGCCTCCATTACAGGTGAAAAAGCCCTGTGTCATCCTGGATTTATTAAAATCGAGTAGGAAACGGAGTCTGAGAAACCCCAGACTTTCTGCGTTGCTGGTTATCCTTTATCAAAATTTCGGAGGAAGGAAGGAAAGGGCTGAGCAGAGGAATTTTAATGAAATCGTTGTCCTCAGATGGCCCCTTCCCAGCTGACAGGCCGCCTACACGAGTGTTTCGATAGCCCAGGAGCCTTTCCAGCCTCACAGGTGGCTGATGCACACAGCTGAGCCGGCGGGCTAGTCGCTGCACCAGCAGCTCTTGCTGCTGTCCCGAACGCGGAAATCCGCTCGCGCCTGCTAACCCCTCAGCCACTAACAGATTTTGAGGGTTATCCAGGGTTACTTATTTCTGTGCAACTTCGCCCTCGGTAAGGTAGGGTTTGGGGCTTTGCAGTCGCACGTGGAAACATTTTTCTGCCGCACGTTTCTCCTCACTTGTTGGTGGGGCAGGTTTCCTCGTGTCGTGTCGTGGCGGTTCCCTGACCGGATAGTGCTCAGCAGTGGCCTGAACAGAACAAGGACTTTTGGCACTGTCGGTGTCTGGTTTCTATCAGTGTTAAGCGAACACGAGGAGCAGAAGGCTGCAAAGGCTTGTACCGAGGCACGGTACTGGGGAGGATGGGGTCAAGCCCAGTGAGGGGCGCGACGCTGCTGCAGCTTCGTGCGCTGGGGCCCTACCGGGGCCCTACCGCTAGGAGGGCAAAAACCAAAGGAAAGAATAAAAAACTGGAAGCCTGGTCACCTTAAGGGTTTTATTATGACCTGTTTCCTAACATAGAGCCCTAACAATGCACGGGGCTAGTGCAGAAACAGCTGCTGTGCAAACAGGCGTGTTTTTCCAAAAGTATGACATTCCCTT
>NW_009721652.1:0-5913 GCF_000703405.1 Apaloderma vittatum | reverse complement strand
TTTAAGTCCATCCTGCACTTCCACTTTTCACAGTCATATTTTCTTAATTAACATCGGGGTCCATATTGGTTTTTGTTGTTGTTACAAGAAAAAAAAAATGCAACTGATTCTTTATAACATCTTGTTTCCAAGAAACAGAGCAGCACAATGGCACAGCATGGTCTCATAAACAGACTGAAAATAGATTTCTGTAAATTACCAAGTTTCTTAATGCTCCATGTGTAAAACTTTTATATAAAACAATGAACCAGGCAACCTCCATCATTGGAAGCACTTTGCCCACAACAGTAATTTTCAGCTTTTAATCCAGTAGCACACCCCTTTACAGAGGTTGCTTAAAAGTTCTGCAAAACTGGTGAGTGGGAACAATCAGCTCTTTCAGAGCTATAGAGAAAAGTTGGGACTAATTATGTTTCTCTACCACTGGTTTTTTTCACATGGCCTTATTCCTATTTATCACCTTCTCCCATCCACTCCAGATCTGCGGAGAGTTAACAGAAAAGCCACTACATTTTTTTAGTCTCTAGAAGTTGTCTAATATCTAAGAATAACAATTCTTGGTCATTCTTATGCTCTAAAAGTATATATCTCCAAGACAGCAGTCTCATCTGGGCTACCAAAAAACAAGTTTGGACAAAATGCTTGGACTCTCTTCAAAAGAAAAAGAGAGTCTGGGGCGTGGGAGGGAAATAGAGATTATAGAATTTAATGGGAGTTTGTTCACCTAAGCTAAAAATATCATTGCAGCATTGTTTACCATCACTTCAGGGAAAAGTTACTCAGTTCCTTCCCTGGCTCCTAACTCTGGGGAGAACTGGCTCCCCCCAGACAGGTCCCTCGAGCTGATTCCTGCTCCCTTGCTTCTAACATCTGCTGGCTGTTTGCAGCTGCGTCTGTTCATTCTAGTTCACTGGAAAAGGTCTATTTTTCCAGCAATGTGAGGCAGAGTTACTGTATCTGAATTAAGGCTCTGATGCACTTAGCTCACATACGTACATAAGCTGCCGTGAGAACAGAAATAACGTCTTCTATGACATATGCTGGGTGCCCTCGTCATCCAACTCATACGGACTTGTCACAAACAAGTTTACCTTCCTCCTGCAAACATTTACCCATTCTGCCTTTCTGCTCTACTGCTCTCTGATGAAAAACCAGCAACTCTAAGCAAATTGTTGCTCACCAGCTTGCAAGTATGTACCTGGAAATCTTCTGATGTATAATCTCCATGCATACCAAGGTTGAAACTCCACTTGATTTAGACACATTTTCTTTAGAAATAAGCAACTTTCTGAAGAGCTGTTCATCATTGCATACTAAGCCACGAGTCATTTTGCATTATTTGAAATACTTTACCCAAAGACTTTTAAGAAACAATGCAGAAAGACCATTCATTAGACCAAAGGCCATCATTACACTTTGGCCATGCTGAAAAGAAAGGTAAGATGACCCTACCAAAAAGAATTCTGACTTTAGACATACAGACACGAGCCACAACACCTAAAAATCACCCGATGCATCCTGGTACTCAAAGCAACACGTCACTAGAAATGCTCTTAGGAAGAAAAGCAAGAAGAGTTTAAATCATCCCACTTGCCATTCCGTTAATGCACCTTGTCTGAAACACACTGCCCATCACTACGTTTGTGGCCCAGAAGTAGACAGAGGTTTGTTTCAAAGGCTTCAGATGAATCCAAGACCACTTGCATGACTTCTCCGTACTTCTCTGCAATGACACTTCTCGGTTCGTTTAACTTCACCACTAACACACACACACTCCACCTTTAAGACTTATTTTAATAACCCCCATAGATCCTTTCTCTTGTGGCACTGTACAAATCTTAGAGGCATCCAGACAAATGTGAATTTAATTCAAACATTAAAGAGGTGGCAGTGTTTTCTGGAACAATTTCATTTTGGTAATCCAGACTGGTTTTACATCCACTCCCTATCCATGTGCCATCCTGCTATCATAATATCCCCCAAATTCCACCTCAGCAGCACAAGCCTGACATCAACTCAGAGAAGTTCACTCTCATCATATTTCCTACAAGATAGCAACCAGTTACAAATATTATGCAGAGACATTACTCTGCATGTGCAGACCATGTGTATCTACAACAAGGAGCGTGGCATCAAGCATTGTAAGCAGGGGAAAAAAAAAGCTGTCCTATAAAATGAAAGTCTATGGAGTATGAGCTGCATAACATCCTTTTTACCCTCTTTCCAAGACCTCCCATTCTCACATGCTCTGTTCCAGTGAAAAGCAGCATTTATTTCAAAATGAGCTATTTGTTTATTGCCAAGTTAAGTGTTAATGAAGTGTTAACGATTGCTCCTGCACTTATGTTTACTATCAGACAGGAGATGGCTTCAACAAACCATGCCCAAGGGAAATTAACATTTCTAAAAATTTAGACGCTAAAACAAATATCCTAATTAATTAAGCTTTGGGCCAGAAGAAAGGCCAGGGAGAAGGAAATCTGAATCTACACCTGAATTTCAGAGATCTGAGTATGTCAGGGAACATGCAACCCAAAACAAGACCTTTCTTCCATTAACACTTCATCTAGCGTGAAACTTTGTTAGAATAATGTCCTCATACCTCCTGGATGAGACGGCGAGAAAGAAAGGGAAACAAGTATTTCAGAGCTTCCTATACAAGAGAGACTAGAGCGGTTTCCCTTTCTGAAACCCAAGTATGGATGCCACACGTCCTAGGCTAAAGGACAGGAACTCAAAAGCAGATTTCCTCTTGCATTTCTCTTTGGGAGCAAGGGTGAGCTGGGACCAGGTGGAAGGAACAACATCCCAAAGCAGAGCTATTCTTGCAGCACACTCCAACACACGGGTGAGGATATTCAGAAAGCTTTTGGGGAAGATGAGTTGAGAGCCTCTAGTGCGCAAGCTGACACCATGTCCCTGCAAACAGTCTCAGGAGAATGGACAGTGGAGTTCAGAGCCGGCTCCCCACAAGATCAGACCAGCTACCACTGAGACACCTCTGCTGTAATTCTAAAGGAAGCTTCCCTGTAAAATGAAGCTGCCTCAAGTATTTCAAAAAGGGGTTTTTTTTGTTTCCTTTGCCCTCCTCCAAACTGATCCTGTTTTCATTTTATTTCTACTTTGCCTGTAATAGTTTTAAACACAGGTCTTGCTTTTCCTCACAGCCAAGGTTATCACTCTAACTCCTCTTGAGCTCCACAGATTCTTGCTGTCCTGATGCATCCTGGCCTTTAAAAGTCTGCAGCCTTTGCCGATGAGCTGTAAGGAATGGAGAAGAGGGGATGTACCCTGTTTCGGAAGCAATCCCTAAGAAAGGGAGATAAAGCAGTTTAAACTCCCTAAATAATATTCTGTCCTTCACTTTTGTTTTTAATCTCATTGCTTTCTTCTCAGTATCTACCATCAAATTGTAATAACTCTGTAACCCAAAAAAACCCCACACCAAAACGAAACATCATGGAACAAGGGGTTGGGTGGATTCAAACCCCTGCAAACTACATCAGCAGAGAAGAGTCTGAAAAAAAATAAAATAAAATCACTGCTAGAATAGAGATTGTTTGAGCTGCAGCTCAGGAAAGGGTGATTTTAAAATGTTTACACTCAAGCAATATTTGGATTGTAACTCAGTGGGGCAGAATAGTTTTCTACATCTTTATTCCCGATGAAGAATCCCTGCTGCAGAACTGGAGTCGGTTTCATGGGGTTTTTTTGCGTGTCATGACTCATACAATGAGGATAGGGATGCCACTGTGAAGAAATAATTTTGCCTCCTTTCTCAAACTTCATCCACTGCCTGACTGCATGACTCATTTAACATCAAGTACAAATATAATAAGAAATTTTACTCACTGAAAAACATTTGTATTGCATAGATGCCTTTAATGCCAAAAGAATCTGGGAAAATCCGGACGGGTAATTAGGTTATTTAGGTAGTTACACAGAAGCTGTGCGCAGATTTCCATGTTTGTGACATTGGTAAGAGTCTGACCTGTAAGAACGAGTTTGACCCCAGCCGAGGCATAAAAACAGTTGGTGCATAAAACCATGATTTATTCATGGAGAAAGCCCCAGTGCTACATTCTCTCCACACAGTTTTTCAGAGCTCAGCCAGCACCGTTTGCACTGAAAGACGTGGCAACACGCGCTACCTTGAGAGAAACCTTTAGATTTGTGAATCTTGCCATTTATCCTAGCCCATGCGGCTCATGATTCAGTCTGTTGTGAACCAAATAATGAGGCCTCCAAGACAGATCCATCCCTACAACACAGCACAGGAGAATTCAAAGAGAGAGGTGTAACAGCACATGCGGTTCACTTGGACTCTTTTCTACAACCTGCTCTGACCAACGCAGGGATAACGCAGCCCTGACTCATTTAAGACACTTCAACGTCTTGCCAGATCCCAGCAGAAAGGGAGGCCAGTTTTGCAGTATCTGCTCTTGGCAGCACGATGTAAGAGCTCAGCATAGCTGAGCATCAGAGCCTTTAAATCCAGCCAAGAAAATGAGGCACTAGAAGAAAATAAGCAAAAAATCACAGAAAATGATACCGGTGCCTGTAATGCAGTAAAAGCCAGCAAAACAAGTCACTGTGAAAAACTAGTACCTTTAAACAACCTGTCAGATTTTGATCTGCCACAAAAAGCCATCCACAAAGCTCTAAACTCATAATGGGGGGGAAAAAAGTGAGTTGTTCCCTTTGACAAATTTGAACCTAAATCACCGGAGGAGCAATCACAATGTTTTCTGGGCTGCTATTTCAAGCACAACTCTGCAGAAGTGAAGAAGCAACCCCCTGCTTTCTTTAGCATCTACACCTTCCTCTCCCCCAGGAGGACCCCCACGTTGCTGTATCTCACAGCAAAGGATGGAAAGTCCCAGCACAAAAGCAAAGGAAGGGGCAGCCACGCTTTGTTTAATTTTCATACAAATGAAAATGGCTTCCAGGAAATGGCTCTTCAGAGTGCATTTAATGAAACACACTTCATTTCTCTGCATTACAGAAATATTCCTCAGCCAAGCTACGGAAAAGTGCCTTGTTTGCTTGAATCACTACCAGTGACAACCAGAGGACTTGCGTTAACCTTCACCATAATGGGTTTTGACTGCCCACCCTTTCACACTCTATTAGGGTTGGTTGTTGGTTTGTTGGGGTTTTTTTTTCCCCTAAAGATTAATTCCGTTAAATGATCAATGACATTTGTAATGTTTACACAAGAAAGAAAAATTGCCTTGATGCTTCTTTGTCTGTTTGTACTTTTGCAGCTTCAATGGAAAGTCTACAAGCTGGCTTTTGTTTGCTAATTACTTTAATTTGCAGCACGGAGAAAAGAAGGGTTAGCACATGGCAGATAAGCTTTACTCTAAACACGAAAGGAGTCACATGGCAGAGCATTCAAGCCCTAGGTGAATGATTTCCATGCTCTTTTATGAATTGGAGAACAGTCTGGGCCATAAATTACATTTCCAGAACGAGAAGAATCTACGCATGTGCCAGGCTCTAGCGGCAAAGGAGAACACAGGCTTACTGACACTGTCCCCTGCTTGTTTTACAGAAGTTTACACTAAAAATAGTTTCAAAATGCAAAGCAAAAATCTTCTGTAACACCCTGCTTTTTCTGTGACTAGTGTTGCCTATGTTTCCCCAGCTATTGGGTTTCTGCACGCTGTCATTTAGGAACCTGTGTGGTCAAATTTTTAAAAAAGGTGTTATTCCTGCCAAACGTGCAAAACCTCAAATCTCCAGGCAGCAGTTGTTAACCAGCCACACGGCCCCCATACTTCAGTTTTAGCAGATTAACAGCATTCCTCATCGAAAACCTCACTGAAAAACATCTAGCAAAGTAAGCATGAGGTGAATGCAGAGCTGCTCCACCAAAGGAAACCCTGCTGCAATTTGGAAAACTAATTT
>NW_009721651.1:0-5317 GCF_000703405.1 Apaloderma vittatum | reverse complement strand
TGACCTTAAGTTGTGCCAGGGGAGGTTCATGCTGGGTATTGGGAAGAATTTCTTTAATGAAAGGGTTGTCAGGCATTGGAACAGGCTGCCCAGGGACAGGGTTGAGTCGCTGTCCCTAGAGGTGTTCAAGAGAAGGGCAGATGTTGGCTTGAAGGACATGGTGTTGATAGGGCTAGGACAGAGGTTGGACGCGATGATCTTGAAGGTCTCTTCCAGCCGAAACTGTTCTATAATTGTAACAACACCCTCAGTAGTGGGAGCTCTGATGTTCTTGTTCGACTTGTGCAGTGGGAGGCAAGAAAGAGGTGGCAAATTAATGAATTAATACAATGAGGCTCCCATCCGGGAGGGATAAGCAGCACTTGGAAGTTACTTGATTGGAGGCAAGTTGCTGAAAGCCTTTCCCCAATGTTTCCTTCACAAGGTTATTTCACTCAAATCTCGTATGAAATTGCAGGAGCTTTTCTTCATGCAGAAGTGGGTCCGTGTTGCACCTCTGTCTTTAGTTGCATAAGGAAGAACAGTTTATGGCAGAGCGTCCTCTGGCGTTGTTAAACCCCGCGAGGCTTCCACGTAGATTCTGACGAAACCACAATGTGAGAGCCCCTGAGAAAACAGATCAGGTATCAACTTCTGTTTCTGTCCTGCCTGTGATACAGGTAAGGCTCAGGGAAGCTGGCGGTGGACTGGAAATCAGGAAACCATGTTTATACTCCTCTTTCCACTGCTGAGTGGTGAAAGGACCTTAGATAAATCACTATCCCTTTGTAAGGCCTTGGTTTCCCATCTGTAAAGTTAATTGCTGTCCATTACAAAGCACTTCAAGACCTTTTGAAGAGAATAACAGGATTTCTCATTACTGAATTGTTTCAGAGCCTAAGAAGCCTTATTTTTTAACAACAGTTTCTGATGGGGTCTTTATTAACTTCAGTGAACTAATTAATTTTCAAAGCTGATAGCTTTTTTTCCAGTCTTGAGATAGCAACATGTGTTTAAGAGGAGGGGACAGTTTGTGTGGATTTGCTATTCTGTATAGTTTTGGTTTACTAGATGGATAAATAAGCAAAAGGCTCATTCTGATGCAAGATTGCAGTCAGAGTATTACCGGCTATGAATTAATCCTGCTCATAAATATTTTAAACATTTGGGGTTTTTTTCTTGTATGTGTGTGCATGTGCATGACAAACAGTCTTTTGTATCAGAGTCCATTCCAACTAGCACTACTTCCTGTGAAATATTATCACTTGCTTTCCTTGTCATTATGTTGGTATATAAAAAACTATTGCCCAAGTGCTGTAAGTACCAGCACTTCCCCCTGAAAATAGGAGCAAGACTGATGGTCCTGGGCAGCCTGCTCTAGATGATTCGACTTGAACGGAAGGGTTGGACAAAACGACCTCCATAGGTCCCTTCCAACTTCAACCATCATGTGATTCTGTGACACTGAAAGCCACAGATTTGCCTGGCTTTTCCACACCAGAGCTGAGAATAATAGCTTGGGAAAACAGGACTGTATTTTTGCTCTACCTAGGCTTGTTACGCTCAGGGAAATTTGAGAATACCTGTTGACTGTCAGGATGCACCTCACAAGATTTCATCTCCAAAAGAGGCATTTAGGCACAGAAGTACTTGACACAAGTGCTGAGGTCATGCAGTGCGTTCGGCTTGTCTAGTCCCTGTGCACCAGAAGGAAATCACTGATGTAGAACAGATTCATTTGCTTTACAAGGACCAAGGAGATGGGATGTGATCAAGTTCCTCAAATAAGGAATGCTCTAGAAATGATGGCAGGAATTTTCTTCTCGTTCCATCACCTGTGGAATATAACTTGCTGGCACACACGCTGCAGTAGCAATGGGTCTTGTATCTCTGAGTCCCTGCACATGGTGCTCTCCTTTCATATATCTCACAATTTCATGACTCAGTCCCCCATTCACTCCTGTTTTGTGAGACTGCGGATAAGCCTAACCTGTAACCTGCCCCCACTGCAGCTTGAAACATGGGTCCAGTTGGGTCTCGGATCTTTAAGGAGACCTGCTCCTTGCTCATCATTTAATAGTTTTAACAAATTGATTTGCAGGGGGGCTATTTTCGTGTTGTGGTTGTCATCCTGTGATACAGGTTCAAGTTGTCCTCTGAGGTCCTGTAGAACAAAGAAAGAAGCAGAGGTGGTGACAAAGGCCATGGTCTCTGTAACAGAAAATCTTCAAAGCTGCTGATTCCTGGAAGGGATCACAGCTGCCCCGTGGGAATGCATCTTCACATGAAGTGTAATTAGTCTGCAAAACTCATCACCGCTAGACTACTTTGGGACCAAAGCTCAGCAAGAGACAAAGAGAAAAAATACTATTTGTCTGCCAAATTGAGATAACCAGTTTGGTAACAGTTTATGCTAAATGTGTGTTTTGAAAAAGATATGGACTGCGACAGAGTCAAGGTGAAGTCAAAATACGAGGATGGGGAACAGATTATTGATCTCTAGCGTCCTGTATCTTTCTCTGAGATGACTCCTGCTGTCTGCTTCCTGAGCTGGAATTGGGTAAGATTCAGTCTAAAAGCTCCGTGGTGGCACTGCAGATTGTTCAGGCGTCTGCTGGTAATGCCAGTCAATCAGCCGGTTCAATCATCTCTGAGGAGTCATTGCTAACAATTACCACTGTCCATAGATGAATCAAAGAACTACTGGGCTTGGGGACGGATTCTTCCCTTTCCCTTTCGGATGGCTCTCTCTAGCAGCACAGCGCAGCTTCAGTCAGATGAGGGTTGGGTGGAGGGACTGGTCATTGGCATCGGAGCGGTTTGGTTTGCTGTTTGAAGCGCTGCTCAGCGAGGCAGTAATAGGCAGCTCCTGTGACTCAGCCCCAACACACGGGGCCAGCAGCTGTCTGGTTTGCGCTGGGGTGAAAGCTGCCCTAGAAGCACTGTTGCCATCAGTAGCACGTTTGATAGGGAGATAATGCTGGGCAAGACTTGGGAGGGGTTTTGCTGTTATCCTCCAAGAGGTTATGAATGGTCCAATCTGTTGGTATTTTAGCTCTTTCTGTATCCTCTGTTAATGGCGATTTCCACAACTTCAGGAAGATGCCTTGTTCTCTCCTTTATAGAGAATGGAATGACTTTCCTTAAATGTTCCCAGTCTGCCTGTCTTATTCTTCTTGGGGGTTCTGGATCTATTCCCTTGACAGCTTCTTGCCAGACTGCTGTTTCTGAGAATGCTCCGCCTTCCTTGGGCTGTAGTCTTTTATTCCAACCACTGCTAATCAGTACATACATAGCTGCAAAACATGAAATAGCTGCTCAGCACATTAACTCCTCGGTGGCTGGATACGTACGGGGTTCTAACTCAGCATTCGTCTCCTCAAAGAATATGAAACTGTGGAACTTCCTATTTTCTTCTGAGTGGTCTCTCTGGAAAGGAAGCACTTTGCTAAAGGCTAAAAGAAAGCCCAATTTTAAGGAATTGCCTGAGGAATATAAGTTCTTGTAGGAGAAAATAGAACAAAATTTCAGTCTCTAGTCTCAGCTAGTGAGTTATTTTGAGGGAAAAAAAATGCCTACATGAGTAATCATATACCAATCCTGCACATGGCCATCCCTCATTCTGCTTCACGCTTTTTTAAATTCTTCTTTGTGCTTTAGAGGAAAAAAGTTGAGCACATCTCACAGGAGTGGCAGAGGTAATTTTCATCAGCTACTGATAAATAAAAGGAGAAGGCAATGCTGCTATGGCAGCTTTGTACAGAAACTACCAAGGCAGATAGATAAGGTTTCTTCAAACAGTGGAATTATCCTGCCTCTGGAAATTGGTTTAAATGTGCCAACATTATCAAGCAATTCAAAGAATACCACTATTAAAAGAATATCACAAGACGAGCTGTCTGAAAAAGTTTAGGTATGTGTTGTGAACAGCATCCATCTCTTTTAACTACAGGTTTCTGAGTCTTTGGTTCCAGGAAGAGGACTAGGAAAATCGTGAGTGCCACTCCTTAAGCAAAGGAGAGTTATCAGAAGACATTATCTGATACTGTTTCCTTCTGATAACAGAAGACGTCATCAGAAGAAGCATGATGCCATTTTCCAAGTGCTGGAAGACAAACCAGAACGAAAAACTTTCGAAGTGATCAAACTGGTAAGTGCTGCAGCAGGAGTCAGGGAGAGGTGGCACAGCTTTCCGTGAGAGTCCGGAAAATCAACCCCCAAAACTGTCAGCACTGGGTAGAGTGATTTAGCTGATTCTTTCTCTCTTAAGGAGAGCGACTACCTGGATGTCTCTGGAAGGTCTCTTTTGTTCTGTATTTACGATTCAAGAATCTGTGACATTTTTGTCCCTACAGGAAAATGGGCGATGGAGAAAGACGGTGCCCATGATGATGAACCAAATGAGTATGACCTTAACGACAGCTTAATAGACGATGACGAAGAGGAGTGTGAACCTACTGATGAAGACTCTGACTGGGAACCAAGTTCAGAGGACAAGGATAATGAAGACGTTGAAACGCTTGTGCAAGAAGCACGTAAATTTGTTAGGACCAAAAAGTAGCTGCACAGATCCACGTTACGAATGTCCGATCTCATGTTAAAACATGGATGCACAAGGAGAGGAATTCTTTTGAAAACTGTTGGGTTTTTTCTCTCAGTGATGTTGGCACTAATGGAAGATTTTAATGGGGCAAGGGGATTCAGCAGTGTCTTGCTTGTCCATAGATCCTATTTTGGTGGAATTTTTTTGTTTTAATAAGGGGTAGAGCCAGAGGACTGAGCTCTGAAACATTTTTTTTTCCTAATGTATTTCTTTTTGCAGCACCATTGGTGTCTCATAGTTTGAAATAAAATTTTAAAGGTTGTTAATGCTTCATCTTCCTGTGCTTGAAAGAAATACTGGCATTAGGAAAGCCTTTTGCTTTGGCAAAATATAACCTGCACTGTGCTGAATGAAGAGGAGTTACGCTTCACACCCGCAGTATCGCAGACTAATTCTTGCCCGTCACTGGGGAATCTGTTTAATCCAATTTTTTATATTCTTTTGAGTTAGTGCAGTCTTAAACTTCGTTAGTCTGCTACCAGCTTTCCTTTTAGGTGTCATTTCTTTTATTCTCTTGGTGTGCGATAGTTAAATACAGGTTGTCTAAAAATCACTTGAGAACAGGATCTCAGTATTTGGGACCACTTGGTTGTTTCAACCTCAGATGTGGTGTGTTTGCTCTCATCACCGTAGTCCCTCTTCCCATGTCTGTGTATCACTGGAATTGTGTTCAGCTCACAGCAAAGCTGAAGTCTTGATGACTCTATTTTTGCACAATTAAACTTATACCGTGGG
>NW_009721650.1:0-13135 GCF_000703405.1 Apaloderma vittatum | reverse complement strand
GCTGCCCGTCGGGGTTATAGGGCGTCCCTTGACTTACTGGAAAAGCGCAGAACATCGCTCTTAGCAACAGCCCCCAAGGGTCACCTCTTCTCACGGCATCGATACACCCCTCTCCCACCCGGCACAATGCAGCTCCAAAAAGGAGGAACGTCTACAGTTTGAGTTTAGCTAACAAGCTTGCTTGGTTTTTGCTTCATTTCCTACCACGAGTTTGGAAATCAAGCCAGCGAGTCAAAAGCTCAAGACATGGGGAGCCCCGGCTCCAGCTGCTGCCGCTGCTGACGTCAATGCAAAGACCTGTATAGGAGCCGGATTTTACGGCTGGGGGAGGAACACCAATGGTGGGTTAAATTACGCCCGCGCGCCTTCCTAAGCGCCGGACCCGCACACGGCCCTGCCAGATTTACCTCTAATGACAAAATATTCAAATGTACTCCAAAAGGAAGTGTGGCCCAAAGGCATCTTGGATTTGGGATAGTTTGGCAGCGAGAGTCGGAAAACAAAACCGACTGGGAGTTAACGGGCTATTCCTCGATGGTAAATACCCCCACAGAGCCGCGAGCCAAGACCCCAGGCAGAACCACTGTGTGAAAATTTAAGATTTATTTATTTTTTTAAAAAAAATCAAAATAAATCCCCCCAAAGTAAACTCCAAACCCTCGGCGATCCCAAAAGAGAGCTGCTAAAAAGGAAGAGACAAGGGACAAAAGGACCTTATACGAGTAGCACTACCTGAACTCGAGGTTTTAGCCGTACGTTAAAAGCTGCCTTCAGAAGTAAGCTGCCTTGGGTTATTAAAGCACATAAAGCTCTACCTCATTGAATGTCTTTGAACTTTACTGAGTCCCACAAGCGATTCTGACCCCTTTGCCCTTTTGACAGGTAATAAAGTTTACAGCAATTCCACACCAAGCCATGCACCAGGGAGTGGTCACAGGAGCAGAAAGAGCTGGGAAGGAAAACTCAAAAACAACTACTAAAAAAGATGAATATAACATCAATCCCGAACCCGTACGGGAAGTCCGGTCACGGAGCAGATCGTCTTAGGGTTTTGGTTTTCTTTTGAATTTTCAATTATTATTTTCTCTCTCCCAAAATGTTTTAATCATGTTAAGATGATTAGGGTTGTAACGAACCAAAGCTGGTCGTATTTTAATTGTCAATCGCTCCCAGCATTCATTTCTCATTTATTTACCAGGTAACGGACCTCCCGGTGAATGGCTCGAGGATGGTTTTTGCCTGCGTGACATGAATACAGTTATTATTGGGCACTTGCCTGCTCGATTGGACTGGTCTATCATGGGCTGAACTATTCTTCTTCTAGCATTAATAAACCTGCAAAAAAAAAAAAAAAGAGAGAGAGAAAAGCAAAGGGGTTATTGAAGGGGATGACTTCCACCCGTCCCCGAGCCCTCTCGCCCCGCTGCGGCGCTCTCCGTTGGGCTGCCCGGGGATGCAAATGCTGCAAAACCTCTAACCCCCGCGACCTTTGAGAGCACGAGCTTGGGGTTTCTGAGCTGATTTATGTTTGCCTGCTTTTTACCACAGTTGGACACTTCCATTTTCATCTTTTCATGGGGGAATTAGCCGAGTTTTCAGGAAACAATACCGGCAACGCTCTTCTCAATTCAGAACGGGGCACACACATACACAAAAAAAACAACGGGTGAAGCTGGCGAGATGCTCATGTGGGCATCTGCTACCTCCTCCTCATTAGTGCCATTTCTCTTATGTCCTCTGACTTCTTTTTTCCAATCTTTTTTTTTTATCAAAACCTGCCCCTACCTCTTGCAAACCTAATTCCCTTTTAATGCCCACTATTAAGATAATGAACTGTGATGGCAGAATCCCATCAAATGAGGGAACGTCTGGAGTTTTATCACCACTAAGTCACACTGCTGGGGACTTCAGAGCCGTGCATTCCTCCTAGCCATTTCTTGGTGGGCTTTTTTCCCCCTCCTCTCTCTTTATGCAAAGTCTGAGGGGTCAAGGCGAGGTCATAGCTTTACAGTAATTGAATTTATAATCCTGTTTTCTCCAGCTAGGCCTGACCATTTACAGCAAACATCTTGTTAAACTGTAATTACTGAACTACCGAAAATTCCCCCCCGAACAACGAAAAGCAGATCTTCAGAAAAAAAAAAAAAAATTAAAAAGAAATAAATGTACACTCGTTTTTGAAAAGAGCCATCTGCAACCATACTCCTCATGCTTTTGTAGATCTTCACCTCAGTTAGTCTTGAAACGCTTATTTGGGAAAGGAGTATTCAAAATTATTTGGAGTAAAATCGGAGGAGAGGGATCACAAGTTCCCTGGTCTCCTCTGCGGGCTGAAATCAGGAGGCTCAAAACCATCGCTGGGAAACCTGTCTTAGAAGAACTTCTCCTGCGGTTTCACTCATCAGAAAGCTTAGTTAAAAACCATTTGGAAAGCATCTCCACGGAGACTTAACCACGGCAAAGCCTGATAACCAGACCTCTTTACGAGAGAGAAAAAAAAAGAACAACAAAAACGCGCATGCCGCAATATTTCCTAGTAAAAGAAGAAGCGTGAGGGTGGGTAAAACCACACAACGCTTGCAACATTTTTTTAAGTCCACGAAGTGGACGACTCGGTCCTTGGTTTTGTTGCTTTTGCTTGGGGTGGCTTAGCAGGAGCTCGCCTGGCAAAAAGCCACCAGGACCTTCCCGCGGGAATCACCTCTGCCCACCCATTCCCCCACACCCATTCCCTGCCACCCAAACTCCCGCAAAAAATTAAGCGAGATGTCGAGTCCTAATCAACCCCATCTCAAGAAAATGGGCTCAAAGGCACCAATTTTGGGTGCTGATGCGGAAACCTTACACCTGAACTAGGTCATGTTTTGTCAGCAACAGCATTGGATCAATTTTTCTACGCGTTTCCAGTAAAAAAAAAAAACAACAAACCAGCCCTCAACTCCAGCAAACGGTGTTGCAAATCAGTTTATCATTATCTTGTACAAACCATGAAAATTAGAATCATGTGAGCAGAAGGTTAGACTAATTCTCCTTTCTCATTATAAGCACAGGTGTAGCACAAACACCATGCGAAATAAGCAATTAAAAAAAATCGGCTTTTTTTCCCCCATTAGCTGCCTCAGCTCCATGACCAATTAGAAAATTGTTTAATATCTGTAATCTGCATTTGCAGAAAGCAATTTTTCACACTAACTCTCCAAAGTAAAACAGCAACACAAACCCCCAGTGCTCCAGCCGTTCCTTTCTGCAAACCTGGCAGGCTCGGGCTGTGTTTACCCCATCATCATCATCACAGATCTTCATCTCCCCAAAGCTTTTACCCCAAATAAACCACGAGCGATGCTAAACACGCACACCTCAACTCCACAACCTTCTACTCCTTCTCCTCTCCAAACCACAAGCGCTTTTAATTAGAGGGGAGGCTCAGCGATGAAGGATAGAGCTGGAAAAATCAACTATATAGCCAGACTTTACCATAATTATCCACAAGACGTGCCTACAGTAAAACATAATTCTCACCTGTTTGCCCCACGCTATCGCCCGGGATATCTGCTTTAAGAACATTTTACACACAGGCACTTAATAGTTATCTCCTTCCTACGCATTCGTGTAAGTATTTTCTATAAGTAGCAATTCTGCCAAACAGCCCAGTGTTTGGATGTCTTCGGGGGGGAATTCAGACGCAAGAACATTTTCCTTCTGGGCAAAGTAATAAAATGACATTCTCGCTCCTCCCACCAGAAGTCAAACGGAGGTCAGCTCCCCATCCTTGTATCTGTTTAAATAAACTGGTCCAGCTGTTTGTTTCCAGGATGCCCTTTAACCTTCTGTCCCATCCTCCCTGCCTTTGTAACAGAAAGCTTTACTTTGCATTATAGTGGGCTCCAAACCACTATGCATTAAAAAAAAAAACCAACAAAAAGGAAGAAAGTATTCACTTTCAAGTTTCTTCCTGCATCCCAAACGTGGAATTCCAAAGAACCCACTAGATTAAAACTATTAACGTGGCTTGCCTTGAGAGAGCACAACGCAGCGCTGTTACGTTTATAAATCCCATCTGAGAACTCTTTGCAAGCAAAATCCTGAATTGGGCTGTTGCTGCAGAAATGTACGGGCGTGGGGATCGTTTCTTTGAACTCTCTGGTTTTTACTTTGATAGAAGGACCAAGATCGCTCCTTGAATTTCCAAAGCACCAGGCTGACCTAACACCAGCAAAAATGATGCAACTGAGGAGCCAACAGGAAAAATCCCACTGCCCCTTTTCCCTTATGTTCACATTCAACCTATTTCAAGAGAAGGAAACCCTAAATCACTCTAATTTTTAAAAGTGCATAGGAATCAGGACCTAAAAAAGACTATTTGTGTATTAAGTGCTATTCAAAAGTCGAAATATCGAAATACAACTCAGCATAAAACTTAACGACTAAGACACCTTACTCACATGAGTAGAGACCTGCATAGGCTCAAACACCTGCATGAAGTATTTCTCTGTGCATTGGTACCTTTGCTCTGATGTAGGAGGTGGGTTGGGTTTGGGTTGGGTTTTTTTTTGGTTTGTTTTCATTTTTTCCCCCCTGAAGAGCAGAATCAGTAGTGGCACAAAGAGCATGTACAAGTTACACCCATCTCCCAGCCCCAGGAGAGCTGGGAACTCTGCGAAATGATGCCTTGGGTTGCTTTTTTTTTTGTCCTTTTTTCCCCCCTTTTTTGAAACAAGGGGAGGAATTGGCACAGAGGAAGCATTTGAACAGTTGGGCAAACACAGGAGTTGAAATCTTTTTGAGTAGAAGGTTGTGGAGTCGAGGTGTGCGTGTTCAGTGTCGCTCAGGGTTTCTTTGGGGTAAAAGCTTTGGGAAGATGAAGTTGCTATTTTTTTCAAGTTAACTTTTCTTTGCCCTTTTGGGCAAAGACCGCACTTTCTGCTGTGTCCCAAAAAACCACGGAAACCTCAACTATTCCACCTGTATGGCCCGAAAGAGGAGGAAACACTTTTTTCTCCAATTCATGTTTTACGAGGATGTTTTCTCTCAAGCTTCTGGCCCGGGCTCTGTCTCCAGAGGTCGTGGCTGTCTCCCCATCGTGCATCGCCGGTCCCACGGGTGAGATCCAGCCCCGGGGATGCAGCCATCCACCCGCCTCCGCACTCCGACCTTCAGCTTGGCCGCCCTCGCCGCCACGCTCAAGTTTTGTTTCTTCTCAGCGAGAGGCGGCATGGCCGGTGATGACAAAAGACTTATTTTAGTTGGAAATTGGCTACAATAATAGCAGCCAGAGAGCAGGGATTTTCAGAGGGTCACCAAACCCTCCGAAAGGCACAGCTCGCTGCGGCTCAGGTTACAGCCCGAGTGACATTTTCCGCACAGATCTGGTCTTTCTCCCTTCCCCTTGTATGTTGCTCCTGTTGAGTGAATAAAACAAGACCTTCCTCCGTTGTCACAAATTTCCAAAGCCACCTTTTTTTTTGGGATGGCGGGGACTTCCAATTTGCGGGCTTTGAAGGAAATTTTCCAGGGCCAGCTCGCTGAAAGGAGACGCTGAGAGTTAGCGGTATATTGGATTTTTCTCTCCCCTCAGCCCTCCCAAATGAGGAGAGTTTGACACCATTACTGACTTTTGATACTTGGGACTTGCAGGCTGCTCCCTCTCAATAAAGCAAAGTCTGTGTGTCATTGGCAGTGCCAAGAAATTCTCTCAAAATCTCTCTGCCTCATTTTCTCCTCGAGCTCCTTCTAGCAAACCAGGCGTAAGAACAATGAGAAAGCCCACAGTACCTACAAACCCCAGCACTAAAATGCCTCTTGCTCTGAAAAAACACTATCCCTCTTGACAACAAACAAATCATCATTTTTGTAACAGATGCCAAAGTAACCAGAGACCTTCAAACAGGCTGATAATTCACTTGCAAAGCCAGCCGTACTCTTTTCTGCATACTGGGATCCTTCATTTAGACAGCGGCGAAACAACCTTCTCTATTCAGCACTTAATTCCTCAACGCTTAACAGGTTTATCTCTAATAAAAACAATTTAAATGGAAAGTGTGCTATAAACTGGGATTATTACACTCCGGTAACTGCTTTATTCCTTATTTTAACATATTTTCATTTTTTCCCTGTGTATTTGTTTTCCACAGCTTTTCAAAGGAGCCGGTTAAAAAAAGAGAAAGCCCCCATAGAAATTATTTCACATGTTTTAAAAATAGCCTTAAAAATAGCAAGTTCCCTCTGCAATTATGAGCAGAAAAAATAATTGCAGACTTCTGAATGGTAATCACATCTCCCCCTCCCTAAAATGAGAAATAAATGTTAAAAGAGTGCTTACTGCCGTTATTAGAAAGTTCTGATCCTGAAGTCAGTTAGTGAGCTTAATGACCCGTAACTACCAGTCATTAGCAATCCATGCTCTCTGTACTCCCTTTATTTGTGAAGAAATAAAAAATAAAAAAATCCAAGATGCCCGAGAAACTTTGTTCAATTTAAAGTCAAACCTTCTGAAGTCATGTTTGGCAACTTTTCTTGGTTCCTCCTCCTCCTCCTCCTCCGAACCAAAGGCAGTTCAGGACTGCAATACATCATTTACAACACTAAATGGAGGTAGGGAGGGAAAAGAGCACACGGGCTGCTAACCGCCCACTCCAGACATGTAATATTGGAATTACACTCCGAATTCAGCGAGTCCATCCATCAGGAGGATGAGGAAGGCCTCCTGAAAACTCTCCTCTCCCTCCGCAGCACCCACGCCAGGGTCCGTACACGGGGCTGCCGCGAGACGATCTCGAAGAGCGAACAAATAAAATACCATGCAAAAAGCTAGTGATGAAAAACCACTAATTAGCTGACAAATTTGATGTAAAGCACTAATGAAAGCCATGTGCGGCTGTGCAATTTAGTTTTAAAAATAGCTTCTGACTTGGAGCATTACTATGTGACCCCCACCGATGGATGCATGTCGTGCGTTCAGAAAAGTGGCTCTAAAGCAGGAGAGTGCTATTGCATCCCTCGCAAGCCAACCCTGCTAACGTAGCAAGCATGTCGAGTGCAAAAATAGAAAGCAGAGAGATGGGATCAGGTATGTGCTCCTTGGAAGAGAGATGGCCATGCCCTACATTTCGGCCGGCCCAACACGCACCAGCTCTACCTCTGGCCACCTCCTGCGCTTGCTCTTCTTCCAAGCCTTTAAGCCGTGCTTCCGCTCCTGCTTTCTTCTCGAATCACAGCAGGACAAACCTCCCTCCAGACAAACAGACAGGATTTGGGGGAGCACCCTGCCACCAGTCCCATGGGATACCGTGAGAATCCAGTGATCTTGACACAGAAGGGAGGGCTGATGGCTTTCCGTCGCACTAGGACCCACGAGCTCCCGGCCCTGCTCTTCCCTCGGCTCAAACGCTCCCCTAGCCTCACCTCTGCGCTGAGCTCACAGCTGGTGGCTGTTCGAGGGGCCTTTCAAGAAGAAATCTGGGCAGGGAATGCTTTCCCCCTCTTGCAGAATATTCCCCGTTGCCCAGCAGGATGGAGCTACGGCCTATTTGTATTTATTTGGTTAGTTCTGAGTGAAAAACAAGGGAGGGACTTGCTATGAGGGAGTGAAGAGCCAGCATGCCCAGAGAAGGTCTCCCTGGAGATGCACCTCCCTGCTCTGCCCATCTCCAGTGCCCTCCCACATCACAGGGGAGCTGCTGTTGGCTTTTCTGGCACACTCTCCTCCTCCTCCTTCTCCCCTCCCATCCACAAATCCCACTCTGTCCTCTAAAAAACTCAGCCAACATGGAAAGTTTCCGCCAAAAAGCCGGGTCCAGCATCCAGACGTCTCCCTACCGATGCCAGGGAGCCCAGAGCAGAGGCTGTGCCGCAGGTCTCGGCTGTGCCGGGGAGGGCTCGCAGCAACCTCATTCCCTGACACCGCAACTCCCTCGGGGCGCAAAGCAGATGTAAACTCGCCCTCGGCAGCCAGATGATGTAAGGGGAAATCTTTACATGGCAAAGCGCCAGAGGAGCTGACCTCCCGTCTCTTCCCTGCTCCCAAATCCCAGCGCAGCTGTACTCTGCTGATCTCCGTGTGCCACAATTAGCCTTTAAGGAACATGGCAAGGATTCATCTCGTAGAGCAGCATTAAGGCTGCTCTAGCTCACGCCCGGGACAGCGCTGGACCCCATACAGCACTGCGGCTGGGTACGTAACGCGCTTGACCAGCCAAAATCTTGCCTCCCACAAAAATGCTCTCCCTGGCCAAACACTGATGCTGCCTGGTTGCTGTTCCGCTGCTGCAGATTTGGAGAGCGATTGATCTCAGCTCAACGCAGCGAACCATCTTTGTTGGGACAGAGACGTATGTGCTTGAACGTTCCGACGATGCCACAAACCCCAGGACCTCCCAGACGCTCTCGGCAGAGGGTGCGCAGGCTCTCCACAAGCTCTAAGAGCAGCCCAGGCTATGATGCACATCTCCCAGCTTGGGGTTTTCTCCCACTTCTGGGTGGGGTCTGAACCTCAGCTTTTCATCCGAACCTCCAGGAGAGCACATCTGGACTCCAGAACTCAGGTCCTGATCTGGCGCACGCCATCAGCGCAACCCAGAAGCTTTTCTTCAGCAGATCACTTCAACAAGCCAAGTCCTGCTCAGTGGCAGGGATTACGCTCGGAAGGTGTGAGAACCGATAGCAAAACACTCACACTTCTTCAAAAATCTCTCTTCAAATAACTTCTTTGCTTCTGTTGATTCTTCTTTAAGGATTTGTAATGTTTGTGAGAGTTGCCTGCGTGATCTCCAAGCTTCCTTTAGCCACACAAGTGGTCTCAACATAGGGGTTCCTCCTCTGAGGTCCAAGGCTTTTTCCATACGTCAAGCTGGGAATCTTGTCCAAACAGTTTTCCCCTGTTCATGGGGGAAGCTGGAAGTTGGAAGCCATGCCCAGTCCTCCAGCCCAAGCGAAAGCAGAGAGGCTGCCCCTACATCTGGCTACTATTTTAAGTGTGTTCCTGCTCACTGGAGGATGCAAGAAATGCTCTGTCCGTGCTCCTGGATGGATCTCCACACCCTCCTTTTGTCTCCAGAAGGCCACTCAGGGACTACGGAGCAATTCTACACTCTGTCCCCCCACACCAGCTCCTCCAGCCTGCAGGACAAGGAGAGAAGCAAACCCAGAGCGGCCAAACCAAAAGGCCTGACAAGTACCTTTGGGGAAAAACACCTCCAAAGATCCCCAAAAGGAAAAATAACAAACCCCTACATGGGACCTGCGATTTGTACATGGCATAGGCTCTGACATTACTCTGGTCTATAACCCGAGACATTGGCTTGGGGCAGAGGAGGAAAACCGTGATTCCTGTGGTTGGGTTCTCCCCACCGCTGTCAAGATAACAAAACACGAGCACGTTGGCATATTCTGTGTGATGTGGGCACCTGCAAAGCTGGTTTGATTATTTTTTTTTTTCCAGAAACCACAGAAGATACAATTCTGAGTCACAGCCAACCTGAAAAACAACCCTACGCTTTTGGATGCACTCTCCCCCAAGACATCTCACTTCAAAACATTGTTTTCTAACCACTACTAATAACCTACTTTGTAATCTACTTGATCTAAACATAATTTCCCATTAAGTGAAGTAATTCATTTTGCTTATAATCCTACTCCTGACGGCATTTTATTCAGGGCAGGAGAAAAGACAACCTCAGAGAACAACGCAAACAAAACACAGGCAGGGAGGTCAGAGGAATGTCAAAGATAAAAAGAATCTGTGAGACCACGGAACACAAAGTTTAGGGATCAGCCCCTCACAGATGGGATAAACCACCTTTATAAACCAGGTGAGAAGTCGGACATCTCTGGGATAAATCTGAATTAAAAAGCAACTATCGCTATTGCCAAAAAAGCCACAAGGACTATGGTGCCTGGGCAGGGAGAAAAAAATAACCCGCAAAACTGTGACATGACCTAGATTTCGCTGAAGAACTGCGGAAGTAATATTTTTTCAGCAGTATCTGCTGCCGTTTCTTTTCCTTTTTACAAGTCAAATAAAAGGCAGAAGCCTCGTTAGCGCTAACGCTGGTAGAGCCAGCCGTGCATCACTTACACCAAAATCATTTCAGGGCAGGCAGGGCAAAACACACGCCCTCAAGAACGCGTCCTCGCCCTGCGCCTCCGGCTCTGTTTCGGTTTTGAGAAGGGAAAATTGGTTTAGCCAAGGAGGAGGCAACATTTTCCCCCTCTTTTGAACATTTTTTAAGCACGCCGTTCGTTTTTCGCAGGTGCAGCCCCGAGCGAGCGCCTGATGTAAGCGAGAGAGGGTCTCTGAGGGCACCTTTCTCCGCGTGCTGGTGTTTCGCTTCGCGACGGTTAAATCGCTCTTACACCAGTCTCAGCAACTGTTGACACAAAATAGGTGGAGATCAGGTCTGTGCAAGCACCAAATACCAGAAAGGCAAACTATATGTAAACACACTTCAGATAGCTATGACAAGAATAGACCAAAACCTGACTTGCAAAGCAATGACAAACCATTACTCTCCCTTTCTCTTTCTTTTTAATACAATGAGTGTATCTATTTTTTATTTAATTTTTAAATATTGAGGCTGTTTTTTCTGACAGAAGCATCTCCCAAACTAAAAAGAAACGAAGCCCTGAGAACCGTATTTACAGAAGACGGTGAAGACCCCTTCCCTTGCTTGCAACGCAGCATTTCCACAATACATGAGTGTCCTGGAATGCGGCTTTTTAAAGCCAAAGTCTTGTTATGAGGTGGTGTACACCTGAATCTCAGCCTTTTTAAATAAAAAGTAGCAAACAAAAGCCTTCTGACCCCTATCCTGATCCTGCAGAGCAAAGCTAGGGCAGGAGCAGAGAAAAGAGTAAGCGATGAATGTTTGTACGGCACCATTTCATCTTATTTCCCTGACACCTGACCGAGCATTCGTTACAGAATATTAATGCATCAACTTAAAAAAAAAAAAAAAGTTCATCAGGTACAAAACCACCCCAGGAAAGGATGGAAGGCCCAAGGGAAAACAGGGGTGTAGGTTTTTTTGGCTGTGTATTAACTTCTGAAGTATTCAAGACTATTGGCAGCAAACCCCGTTTGCAGCGCGTGATGCTGTGCGGTGGGAACCGACCTTTCCCTCCTCTCAAAAAAGCAGTTTTGTAAATAAAATAACATGCTCAGGGCACCATTAATTAGCCTGCTCGTTCGTGTAAAATGACTCCACGTTTGGTCTTGAAATAAACGGCGTTTCCTCCGCTGGTTTTGCTCAGCCTCAATCCAGTCAGAGCAATGGTTAGGGGAAAGACCCTCTCTTGGGGCTCCCGGCAAGGGTGACCTCTGTTTTGGGGCGCGTGGAGATTGCCAAGGCTGGACTGAGCAAGAAACCCAGTGTCTATCAGCTCTCTAAGGCAAAAGTCCTTCTTCTGCTCCACCTGAAGTCCCAAAGGCCAAAGGGAGCGTTTCCCCAAAAAAACCTCTCTTTATCCACCTCCTCTGACCACCTGCACCCATGTTTTGGGCCAAAAAAATCACCGCTCCTTAAATCCACGCGCTGAAACCAAACCCTGCACGTTTAAATCACTGCGCTGGGATTTCAAATGGCTTTACTGAACTAAAAAAAAAAAAAAAAAGCCTAAAATCCTGTGATACGATGGTACCTGATGGCTCTAAATTCACAACTCTTCCCCCTGTAAGCTATTTGCTCAGCTTTTCTAATAATACCTTGGCTGCCTGGCAGCTCTCCAGGGCTGTCTAAGGCAATATGCAAGCTAAACATTTTTTCGTCTGATTTCAATATTTTCTTACGAGTAACTATACAGGATTTTACCTACTGAGTATTCCTGATTGCTGTAATTTAAGAACAGAGAAATAGACTACAGATGTAATATTATTATTACAATTGGCATTCAAGGTGAAAGGCATAACAATTAGCTAAGACTTAGTGAAAACATAAATGTAAAAATCTGCTTGAAAATCCCGGCACATGGTATGTTTAGAACAGCTAATTTACTGCACATATTCCAAATTGCTCGAACGGTGTAACAATTCACCCAGCGAGATCCTATTCTTAACAGTTTTCTTGAGGGTTTGTGGGGTTTATTTGGGGGGGATCATTTTCACGTTGCAAACACCTACTGTCTTGTTTTACTCTGGACTAACAAACAATACGTGTTCGTTAAACCTGATACACGTATTCTTTCTTTTTTCTATTTTTTCCTGCTTTCCCATTAACACAACAGTGTTTGAATAACATTTGTATACGTATTCTTGAATCACAGAGAGAAGAAAAGCAGTTTCCCAAATTTGACAGTGAAGTTCGTACTGCTGAAGTTGAGAGGATAATTTGTGAATGTTTTAACATTTACAAGTAAATAAGTACTTGTATTTACTGTATCTGATTACCGAGAAAAGTATTTGTTATGTTCTTACACAGATTCAAATTGCATCTTGACCTTTTCTCGTTTAATCTGTTTACTGCAACAAAAGCAGTAATAGATACATCTGAAAACAAGCAGATATTTTACTCGCCTAGGACTAAAAACCCCTGCGCGCGGCGCGCTCCGCAAAGCGGCAAACTGAGTAACTCGCCTATTTCTTGTATACACTGCGATTTAGTCGGCACTGGGGGTGAAAATCCAGGGCCAGCACCTGCTTTTGCTATGCTCCCTCCCTGCCAGCCTCCTCCCCCACTTACACCCTAAAAATAGTGCTTAAGTGGGACTAAAGTGGTGCACTGGTCATGTGCTGGCCTTTTGCTCGGGGCGAGTATCACCCTCAGCGAAGGAACTGAGCGAAGATGACGTCTGCGCTAATCGCCCAGCCCCATTAAGGAGCCTTTCCATCCCCTCTGAAGGGCTCAACACATGGGAGTCACCAGACAACATTATCACTGGTGTTTGGAGGTGTTTGGGCTGTGCTTTAGATGCACTGAAGCCCGGGCGTGCTGTGAAAAACAAAACACTGTGGGAAAACAGGTCCCTAGGTCTGTTTTCCAAAAGGTGGCGGAGCAGCCGCTCCTCCTTGGATGATCCCAAGGGTCTTTTCCAATCTGAGTGTTTCAACGATTCCTTCCTCTGTACCTCTGCATCATCCCATCCACCCCATCCGCATCCCGCTATCTGCCCCATCAGCATCCACAGAATCACAGAATCACAGAAT
>NW_009721649.1:0-2647 GCF_000703405.1 Apaloderma vittatum | reverse complement strand
CCTCGGCGTGCCACACGCCGCTCGGCGACGTCTCGGCTGGAAGGCATCGGTGCTGCCGGCACACCAAGGCGAATTCCTCGGCCTTTATTTCCACCAAAGAGTGATGCTTTGGGAACCAGATCCTTCGTCTTTCCCGCACCGCGGCTTCGGGCTGGCGTCGCTCCGGTCCGTCACCCGCGGGCAGCAGCGTTGGCTTATTCCACTTGAGAGCCACGACGAAAATTTCCTTTCATCACGCTGAGTGTGCGATGATGACGGCCTCAATAGCCTACATAAAGGCTGCGTGGGTATGGGATTAGAGCCTGTTAGTACAGCCGGCCGGGCGAATTTGCCACTGTTTCACACTAATCCTCTCTTTATTGCGTGGGGTGGATTACACAGCCGTAGCGGCGCTGGCTGCGGGCGGGCTCTGGCCAGCATGCCGGCCCCGGCGTGCCTCTGCCGCTTTGGATCTGGAGAGAGCTCCTGGCACCCTGGGCCAGGTGGGTTTGTGTGGTTAAGCAGCGCCGAGCCTGCCTCATGGAGGGGGAACACTAGGTAAAAACAACCATGAGACAAGATGCAACTCCTGCCCCAGGGGAGGTATCTCTGTCTTGGACAGCTCTGATTCAGGGAATCCCCAGAACCCGGAGAGAAACGGGCACTGCTGGGGCTCAAGGTGCCGCCTGGAGCGGGACCGTCGGCGGTTTGGGGAGCACCTTGGTGGGTGCTGGGGGTCTCGCTGGGGCGCTGCTGTTGGCAGCCTCACCACGAGGTCTCTGGTGTCTTCCCACTCCTGTCGGTGCGAAGCTTTTCCATGTCCACGCGGTTCCATATCTCCTGTTTTGCCTGGATGCTCGTGAGCGGGCTGAGGGTCACTCCAAGGATTTGCGACAGATTTGCCTTTTTTTTTTAAGCAGTCTGTGTTGATTTGGATACTTTTCCTTGCACTTCTTCTTCAGGTGCCGCCCAGCCTGCTTGGCCTTGGGCTGTGGCTCCCATAGACGTCGTGGCCGATGATCGCACTCGAAACCACATCTCGTTTGTGCGAGATGATTTGGGATTTGGGCTGACTCCATCCTGTTGTTTTCCCTTTTGCTTTCTGCTCAGAGTGTGGGTTTTTGGGGGCTGGGCAGTGAGGGAAAGGACAAATGAACCCTCTCTCTTTGCAAAGCTCTGCCTGTCTCACCGCTCTGTATCCCGGCGCCTCATTTCGATGCCGTGCCACACGCCTCGAGCACCGACACGGCCGTGAGCCTGTTCAGAGCTAAAAAGAGGATCGGAAATCGCCCTTCCCGGGGGGAGGCTGGTTTGCAGATGTGTCCCGCGGTTTTGATGATTCCAGGAAGGAAGGGAGTACTTATCTCCGCGGCACCAGGCGCATGCAGAGTGGCAAAATGCTCTTTCCTCTGATGAATGAAGCGACGGCTCTCGCTGTATAATTCACCGCTGAAAAAGAGATGATTGAACGCATCTGGCGGTCGCCTTCTCTCGCGTCACTCCGGGCGATGAAGTGGTCCTTGTCCCATGCAGGCAAAGGAAGGGTCTGCTTGAGGAGCAGGAGATGTTGCTCCCAGAAGAGCTGGCGCTTCCTGGTAGGTTTTTTATTTTTTCCTCCCCAAAGGTTGGATTCTCTCCTCTAGGATGCCCCAGGCAGGTGGCTCCCACAGGTTCGAGCGCGTTTCCTTGCGTTGGAGGGAGGGGTTGAAACGCTCGGCCTCGCTTGGACTTCCCGCGAGGTTGTCATCTCCGCCGCGGTTCAGACCCCTGGGCAGAAATCTGGCGTACCTCGATGTGATCAGTGACATTTTCAAGCTAATTAACCTCGTCTCTTTGTTCCTTGTATCTGATGTTGACTCTTGGCTCCCGCTGAGGAAGCAGAGATGCCGGCGGGCGGGTGACACCACCACCTTGACCTCGGGTGATCGTTTTCGGCTGCACGGATAATCGCGGGCTGCTAACGACGTTCCCATTAGCCCTGCAACACGCCGTGTATTCACAGTGACAAATGTGTGGAAGGTGCTAAACTTGCCCATCGTGGGTGCCGGGAAGGACCACGGAGCTGGTGGCACCACGTCTTGCCTCCTGCTCCCCTTGGTGGCACCTTGCCTCTTCCTCTGTGGGAGTTTGCAGGAGCCTTCGTGGTGCTTTCCCACGAAAACACGCTCTTTTGCCTGCGCCGCCTTGTCTCGCTGGTGATTTACAGCTCCACCATCCGATGTTGGGTTAGGATCTGCTTCAAGGGCTTGTTCCAGCAGCGAAGGAGCTGCCTCCATCCCCGCTGCCACCCAGGTAACGCTGGGCTGCCCTGAGACCTGGTGCCCGTGCTGCCGATGGATGCAGATTTTGCAGAATTGCAAAACGACGAGGGGCGAGCGCCGGCTGGTGACCGAGTGGCCCGGCCTCTTCACCTTCCCGCCACCTTTATTTTCAAACCAGCTCACTTGCGGAGCAGGAGAACATCTTGACCGCTGCTCTCCACCCCCAACTCCGTGCCGTGATGGTGCTAAGGAACGGTACACCTGGATTTGGGACTCCGTCAAGCCCTGTGGCAAAAGCTGAGCCCCCTCCTGCCCCCCTAACATCTCAGTATGCGGCAGGGCAGCAACTGGGGCGCTGGAGGGATCGCGGGGGAGTGGGATGCTGCCCAGGGATGGCCACAGCATCC
>NW_009721648.1:666-1003 GCF_000703405.1 Apaloderma vittatum | reverse complement strand
AGCAGGGCTGGAGAGCCCATCACCCGGGGATCCCTTCGGGCCTTGCCTTCGCAGAGTCGCTTTTAGGCAGAAAACACAAGTGCAATACCACACAGCGCTGTAGCAACTACGGGAGACGTTCACAGCCCCAAGCCACGGCAGATTTAGGTATTTGCTAAATCAATAGAGGTTAAAAGAAACTATTTTCATTTTTAATAAGGTATTAAATTGAATGTTTTAAAAAAAAAACCCACAAAACAAAGAAAATATCTTGTCTCTGGTTATGTTTGTGTGTTTTCTGTGCGCCTCCCATCCCCGAGGTACTGGGGCTCAGGGCTCAACCTGGGGCCCCTCCCAG
>NW_009721648.1:0-283 GCF_000703405.1 Apaloderma vittatum | reverse complement strand
CCAAGCCACTGCCAACGGCTCCCCATGGCCCCTGGCTCACATGGGGACAGGTCCCCAGATAAAGGCTGGTCCTGGCGAGGGGATTTTCCCTCTTGTTCTGCTGTCACAGGTGGAGCCATGTGGTCCGCAAGGACTTAATCACAGCCTGTGGGCTGGGAAACGGCCGGAGGGTGCTGAGAGTTGGGGGGAGCTCCAAGGAAGCAACGGCCCTGCCCAGCTGCTACGGGAACAGAAGGGAAGGGATAAATAAGTGTGGTCCTGGCTGGATCTGCCAAGCTTTGCC
>NW_009721647.1:10175-10772 GCF_000703405.1 Apaloderma vittatum | reverse complement strand
GGCTCCTGAGAACCAGGGTGGGAGCAGAACAGGGCAGGGACGGTGGGTGGGAGGTGCTGAGCACCCCAGCACAGGAAGGCGTGGGAGGGACCTTCTCTTGCTGTGTGTCCCTAAGATGGGGGGACAAGCCTCTGCCACATCTCTTTGAAGGGCATTTACAGGTGTCCCTGTAGCCACCAGGCCAGTGGCGAGCCCCAGCCACGGGGAACGTGGCACCCAAGGCTTTCCTGACCTTCACCGTGAGGATACTGAGCCCACCAGGGGTGCTCCTGTCCTGGGGTCAGCATGGAGGCTGGGGAACCAAATTCCCCCTGGGTTTTTTTCAATTCTATGAGAGAGAGGAGCTGGGCTGGACTCAGCCCCGTGGCGGTTGCTGCCAGCCTGGATGACGTTCTTGACAGCCAGGAGGGATTGAGAGCAAAAAGTCCCCCTGTGCCCATGGCAGGGGCCCCAGGGGGGGTCCAAGGGGCCCAGGTGCGAGGATCTGGCCCTAACCATAACTCTCCACAGGGTGAAGGCCAAGAAAGGCGTCAACCTGCTCAGCACCAAATCAAGGAGCGGGCAGTGGCTGGGGGGCTCGGAGCTGCTGGCCGGGGG
>NW_009721647.1:9813-10149 GCF_000703405.1 Apaloderma vittatum | reverse complement strand
CCAGAGTGGACGGTGCTGGACCCAGGTAAGGGGCCCTCCCTCTCCCCTCCTGGCCCCAGATGGGTTGGGGAAACTGCTGGGGTTTGGCTTGAAGTGTCTGTCCCTCCATCCCAACCCTGGATGGTTGTGGTGCTACGTGGGTGGTGGCAGGGGAAACTGAGGCACAGCCACAGGACTGTGGAACTTGGAGGCACCATAGCAGGATCAGCAGTCTTGGGGTCTAACTTTCAGTCCAGCTGAGGCTGAGGTTGGTTCTGCTCCGATTCGGGAAGGGGCTTGATTTTGCCTGTGGTTTTTTAACCTCAACTAGCACCATGCAGGTGGCTAAAGGGCCAG
>NW_009721647.1:5595-9781 GCF_000703405.1 Apaloderma vittatum | reverse complement strand
CAGGGATTTGGTCAAGGGCTGTGTGAAGTGGCGCGTTCAGGATCTGCTCCGTGGTCAACACAGGTGACCGAGCTGGGGCTCAAGCAACATGCTTGCAAGTCATTGGTACCGTTTGGTGGTTGCATCCCTGGCTCTGGGCTGGCGTTGCCTGGGGTGCCTGGTGCTGGTGGGCATGTGTGGTGGATTTTGGGGCTGAATTGTGAAGCTGTGGAGGATTCCCCCAGTTTCGATTGGAAGTATTTTAATTTTTTAAGAGGCAGCAGCTCTTTGCTGACTCTCCTGGTGTCTCCTCCGGGAGGGAAGGGGAGCAGCCTCCAGGCAAGGTCCCGTCTGGCTGCCGCGGTAGTGAGTGAGTGTTGGATGGGGAGCATGAACCAAGGCAGCACTTCAGGCAGGCAGGGCCAGTTGTGCTCTGCTCAACGGGAGGATGACGCCTATTTCTGGGTCTCCGGGAAAGGCTCAAGTGGGTTGAGGAGAGTCCAGGGGATAGAAATGAGAATGATCTGAAGGAGCGAGAACTCACAAAGCCGAGCTGAAAGCCCAGAGGCTGCTCCACCTGGAGAAAGGAAGAGGTGGGATCTGGCCTGGGAGTGCAGGGAGGCTGCAAGGGCGAGAGGCGGCTTTGCTCCCTGCACCCACACGGGCAGGACACGGCAAGCACGGGCAGGGTATGGGCACAGGATCAAAACCACTGGCAAGAAAGACTCGGGAGCGCTGGACAGCAGTTTTTCCCAGGCTGTGGTGTCTCCATCACCGGCTTTGGGAAAAGGGAAGCAAGTGTCTCCAGGAGCCAGGTTAAAGCGAGTCGATGTGCTCAAGTTGTTCTTGCCCTCTGCGCTGGAAATCTCCGTGTCTCTTCCCCTCACATGCCCCAAAACTGAGCGAAGGTGGGGACAAGCTCTTGCAGAAAGGAGATCCTCAGCTCTGACTGCTTTGGGTGTGAGCTCTAAAGGTGGCTGCAGAAACCCACTCAAAGGGCTTACCTGGAGGGTGGATTTTCCCACCATCACTTCCAGAAAAAACAAATGCAACTGCAGCATCTGAGCTGGGGTGTCCCACGGGCCCCAGCCCATCCTCTGCACGACCACCCCAGCACCCATGCACGTGGCTGCCAGAGCTGCGGCAGCGAGATACCCTACCCCTCCCCCTCTCCCCGTCTGCTGCCGCCACTTCCAATCAGCCTGGAAAGGTTAGAGACGGAGGATGAATTTAAAGTGATTACAATCACCTTTTAGACAAACAACTCCATCAAATATTAACGAAATGGGAAGTATGAATGACTCAAAGCCGTGTTGCCCTCCAGGCTGTGCAGCCAGAGGAGTTTGCTTCGCTGGGGCTCTGGGGGCTCCTGGCAGTGCCGGCTGGGCAGGGAGGGGGCAAGAGCCCGGAGCTTCGATGGGGCAAGAGCCCTGAGCTTCGGGATGATAATGGCTGATTTTGGATGCTTTGCACCCCAGAAGCTGCGTCCAAAGTTGGTCCCCCAATCTGGACAGCCCGTTTCATGTCATGACTGAGAGCAGATGATGCTCAGGGAGGGTGGAAGGTGCTGCCTGGCCCCTGGCAGGGCTCCTGGGATGCGTAGGCGCACCCCGTGGTGACAAGTCCCAGCGCTGCAGCTTCTGGCATGAAGCCACAGCTCTGGTTCACCTTTGAACCGGCTCTTCACAGCTGTATTTGGTACTTTAGCATTAGAAGAGGCAGCGAGTAGCCAAATCCTATTTTTTCAGATCGCCTTTGGCGACTCCCCTTGCGCCCCTGTAGCTGCCTTGGGGCGGCAAAGTCCCGGCAGGACACCGTGCACGGCAGCTCGCAGTTCCCGCTGCAGGACCAGGTTTTGCTGTGACCTGGAGCAGCCCCGGCTTCTTTGCTCTCCTCTGCTCCCTTTCACTCATTCGATGTCTCTCAGAGAGAAACTTGGCTCTACCCTGCACCCCCAGACGGATGGGACCTTCGCAACTGCTGTTACGCTGTGAGATTAGAGAGGAGCTGCTCCCGGCTTCCCCTTCCACACGGATTTCACCTTCCCTTGCCCCTGTCCCTCCTTCTGCTCTGGGGGGGCTTTTGCCAGCTCAGCAGTTCGTGGGTGCTCTGCAGTGTCCCCTGGGGATGCTCTGGTTTTGGGGAGCGGTGGAGAAGTTTGACCTGTGGAGGTTGAACGCTGAGTCCTCCAGGGTTGGCTACAGAGACAGGACGACAGGATCGCATCTGGGAGGTTGCTCACAGGGATGAGGTGTAAGAGTGATTGACGCTGCTGCCATCAGACTGTGACCAAGGTGTGATACAGAGGACAAGGGACACCAGCTGCTGAGTCCCCATGTCCCCTTAGCCAGGCACAATGTGCTGGGTTGGGCAGCACACGGCCTCTCCATCCTCTCCCAGGGGTGCCCCAGCGTTCTCTCCTGTCTATTGGCTCTGGGTCCCACTGTCCTCAGCAGCAGCATTAAATGTGGAGGCATTTGATGAGCTGAGGGTCTTGGGGTCATTATTTCTGCTCATCCTGTCTACCTGTCCTGTCTCCCACGTCCTGTCCATCTGCCCCGTGCATCCCCATGGCTTCCCATGCAGGCTGGGGACAGCCCTGCCCCAAGTCCCAGCTCAGTTGTTGTCCCATCTGCTGTCTGTGATTGAATTTCTTTCTCCTGTGCCTCAGTTTCCCTATGTAGTCCCCTTAGAAGGGGCTGTAAAGTCAGCAGCTTGGGCTGGACTCTTGTATAGGGACGTACTTGCCGTCTCTGAGCGCCCTGCACTCCTGGATGTGGGACACTTGGGCTTGGCTGGCAGCAGCCTGGGGCAGGGAATCCGTCTGCGCTGCCGGGGGATGGAGCAGGGAGGTGAGGGCAGCGCCTGCAGCCAGGCACCGTCACTCTGTGGTAAGCTATGGCCCAGCAGCCTTAGGAGAGCATTCTCTTGAGATTTTTCTCCTGCTGGGGAGAGGCGATGAAATGTATTTTTCTCTCTCTCCCACTGGGAAGATTCCCGTGGGAACCTGCAGACTCCCATCGGGGCGGCCCCTGGCAGAGGGATCAGGGCTGCTGTGCTGGGGAACAAGCACCCACAGTCCTCCCAGCAGACAGGGACACACCGAGAGGAGACCCTGGGGGATGCTGTGCGTCCCTAGAGAGGACTGCCCAACACTGATCCGGGCTCCCAGCTCACTGCGTCCCCTCCTTTCCCCCTGCCCAGGGACGGGGACTCCTCCTCCGAGATCATGCAGCTGGATTTCGAGATGGAGAACTTCACCAGCCAGTCGGTGACACGCCGCATCATGTGGCACATTGACTACCGGGGCCGCAACCCCCCGCCTGACCTGGAGAAGGTGGTAACGGAGCTGACGGTCATCCAGAGGGACATCCGGGCCATTGTGCCCCTGGCCATGGTGAGCAGGTTCCTGCCCTCTGCTCAGCTTATGTGCTTTGATGTTGGGGACTGGGTCCCCCTGAGGGGTCTCTCACCAGCTCCACAGCACCTACACATCCCACCCACCCACAGGTGCTCCTCTGCCCCAGGGCTGGAGCAGGAGTGGGGCCAGCTGGGCTCTGACCCTGGGGGCACAGGCTGCCCTCTCTTAGGACAGTCCCCTTTGCACCCTGTTCCCAGGACACAGAAATCATCAACACAGCCATCCTGACTGGGCGGACCGTGGCCATTCCCGTGAAGGTCATTGCCATTGAGCTGAGCGGTGTCATCGCAGACGTCTCGGCCACGGTGGAGTGCAAGTCCAACAACGAAGACATCATCAAGGTGGGTGCACGAAGAGGGGTGTCCCATGGCCCTCGCAAGAGCCTGAGCTTCCCACAGGGATGCTGACCTCAAGAGCAGCAGGGCTGGAGCTGGATGAGCTGGGGCTGGTGGCTGAGCTGCTCTGCCACACAAGGCCACCCATCCCAGGCATCTTCCCCACAGTCCACGTGTGCCTCTCCCTGGGATCTGTCAGGAGAAGGACAAGGCGCTCTGTCAGTGTCGCCGGAGAGGGATGCTCCGGTGCTGCACAAGCTGTCACCAGGCAGCAGCAATAACTGTGGGTTATCACGGCGTTTGGTGCTGATAAGGTGAAATATTGTCACCCGGCGCTGTAAGCTGCACGTTTCCATCCGTGGCTTCGCTCCTGCCTCTGGGTGACATTTGTCTCCTGTTTGGGTCGGGTGTCAGACTGACTTCAGGCTGGGGCTGGCGGCTGGGATGAGTG
>NW_009721647.1:5357-5563 GCF_000703405.1 Apaloderma vittatum | reverse complement strand
GGGCTGGGGGAGAGGAGCACGGTGGCTGCGTGGTGGGGATGCGGATGAGGTGAATGCCAAAGGCAGCCGCCGAGGAAGCTGTTGGTCCTCAAGTCCAGCCGTGATTTTTCCATCACCAGACCTGTTCATCCTGCCCCTTTTCCTGCACCCACCCTGCCAGCCCACCCTTTCCGTGCTGCCACTGGATCGGGCACAGGCAGGAAGCT
>NW_009721647.1:1120-5305 GCF_000703405.1 Apaloderma vittatum | reverse complement strand
GTCATTGCCAGCAGCCACTGTCCGCTCTCCCAGCCGGGCTGGGCAGGAGGGCAGAGCCCCAGCACTGTGGGACGTGCTCTCCTCAGTCGTCCGTGGGTGCGTGGGTGGGTGACAGCCAGTGTCACAAACTGTTTTCCCAAGTTCTTGACTGAAGCCGATCTGTGCGATTTATGGCACCGGGTCTAATTTATGGGGACCGGTCCTCTGCAGCGTGATAAAACACCGGAGCAATAATACACTTCAAGATGGACTCTGAGACACTTAAACTGTTTAATGTGCTGCCTTTCTACTCATAAATCTGTTTACATGCTGTCCCCAGACCTGGGGGGGAGCGGACACGTGCACACGAGCCGGGATGAATAATGCATGGGGCAGCCCTCCAGCCCGGCTCACCTCCCGCCCAGAGCCCTGCGCAATTTCTTGCTGAGTTATTTTGTGTTTGTGCCGACGCTTTGTTTCCGAGGGAGCTCTCAGTTACCTGCTGAGATTGGGGAGTATGATTACGGTGTCAGGGCTGTAAACCTGTTACATAAATCAAAGCTTACATAGTGGGATGTGCTATCTGTGACTGTAAATAATTTAACACAAAGGAGGGATGGAGACCTGCTTCTCCCCACGCTGTCTGTGGCTTCTTGCTCTCCTGTGTAACGTGGAGGGAGCGTGTCCTGGACCTGGTGTAGACACAGCTGTGAAGGTGTCAGGGCCACCCATGAAGGCTGGCAGGAGAGCATGGATGGGAGTTGTCATCCTCATCCCCTTCTGTGGTGGATGACACAGGGTAACTGCCCGTGCTCTGTCCAGAGAGGAGGACCTCATCACTCAAGGTGGTGTAGAAATAATCCCCCCTTTCCACCCACGTGGTGGCCTTGGGAGCTGGGTCTGAGTTGAGGGATGTGCAGGGAGTGGAAGGGCCATCTCTGCTCCCAGCGGTGCTCAATGGGAGATGCTCAATCTGACCTGCTACATGAACCTTTCTTAAGAGCCCACCATCCACATCTGCTTGAGGATCGACCAGGAGCAAGTCGGCTCCGTGGTGCTCAGCCTGATGGACCCTGGTCACTCACCTCCAGGACCCCTGACTGGCCAACATGGGGTGTCACCAGTCATGGTGGCTCTTTCCACCCCTTTCCACCTTGGAGAACATGTGTTCCCTTGATCCCATGCTTGAGACCATGCCAAGGGGGAAGCCAGGGGTGCTTGGCTCAGAGCCCAGGCAGACCTCAGCCTTTCACCTCCTGACACCTTGTTGCAAATCCGGGAAGTTCCTCCGAACAATGTGCACTTCCTTGAGAAGCTAATCTGCAGTCACTCCATCATCAGGACAGGCCTGATGTGCTGGGATTTTTTGTTGTTATAGTGGCAACCCCCCCTAGCTGCAAAGCAAGTGGTCCCCAGAACAAGGTGCCGGGGGGATTTATTAGCTAAGGTAATGGAAGCAGCAACCCATCATATTTATTGAGATAAATGGCACAATATCTAGAGCACTCTTCTGCTGGAGGATTCATCCAGGAGCTCATCTTTATTCAGCCACTGCCCCACCAGAGATGAGATTCTTTTCAGACATGCTCAGCTGGTGTCTCTGGTAGGAGGACAAGGAACAAACCATCCTGCATTTCTCTTCCCTCTTGTGCCCGGCGAGCGGGGACTTCCTGAGGAGCCCATGTCCTGGACTCTGCCTCCTCCACTGGCTCTGGAACCACAGGCACCTTGCAGTGGGCCCCCCCAGCCAAAACACAGAGCTCTTGTAGAAGTCAGGCCATGCTCATGGGTTCAGAAATACCAAGTTCCTGCAGCCGAATGACCACAGGTGCCCAGGGATAAGATGGGGAGAGAGCTAGTGATGCTGTCACCTCCACTGTCAGCAACCATGCAGCGTGGGCTCAACTCCTTATCAGCCGTCAGAGAATCCACGTGGGAGAGCAGCTTGCTGGAAATAAAGACCTTCTGTGCTGTTGAGGTGCTTGGTGTGCCTGAGAGCGATGGCACTGCTGGCTGAGCAAGCAGGGTTTTGTTTTTCCCCAGCATCAAACAACTTGGATGCAATTCTTGATGGTTTAGGGGGGAAGAAGGGGATCAGGGTTGGGCCATGGGGCCATTACAGATGGGAGGTGAGAGCCTGCCCAGCCTGGTAGTTTCCTCCCACCCTTGCTGGGAAGAAGGAGGCACTCTTGCCTGTGAGTGCCCAGACAAAGCACAGGCGATACTGCAGTGGCATCCTCTTCGCTCCTTAATTGGCTCGGCTCGGTCAGTGATAAGTGGCCCCCGCAGGATGTATTTGTTTTATAGCAAATTTAGCTAATGGCATTTGCATAAATAGGAATTTAAAAGAGCGAGAGTGAGAAGATGGATGTGAGGATTCAGATGAAGTCTGAGAAGCTCTTCCAGGGGTTAGCAGGAGGGATGGGGACAAGGCACTGGTGAGAACCTGCACATGGGCACGTGTCTGGTCCGTGCTGGGTGCCTGTGCCCTCTGGGCGTGGGTGGAGGAGTTTTGTCCAGGATGAGCAATTTGCAACCTCTGTGAAGCACCCATGGCTGCCTCTAGTCTGCATGCAGTAACAGGGTGCAAGTCAGTGTGGGGGCCAAAGATGCGGAAGCACTCACTGATGGTGCCCGGGAGGGCTGGCAGAGTGGCTGGGCCGGTGGGAGATACATGCTATGGACGTTGTGTGTGCGGGTCCACGCCTGGGCAGGGACCTGGGGAGGAGAGAGCATCCCCACTCCTGGGCCACCTGGTGTGTGCCAGCTGATCTTCTGCTCCCTCTGGCATTTCCCAGCCTCTGGCCAGGATCTCTGGGGTGTCTGTAGAAATGTTGCAACCCCCCCACCTCCTCCGTTCTTCCCCAGGTCTCCAGCAGCTGCGACTACGTCTTCGTCAGCGGGAAGGAGTCGCGGGGCTCCATGAGCGCCAGGGTCACCTTCACCTATGAACACCTCTCTGCGCCGCTGGAGATGACGGTGTGGGTGCCCAAACTGCCGCTGCACATCGAGCTCTCAGACGCCAGGTTGAGCCAAGTGAAGGGCTGGAGGGTGCCCATCCTGCCGGACAGGAGGTGAGTGTCGTGGAGCCACCGTGCTTGGGGTCTGCCCAGCCTGGAGAAGGCAAGGTGAAGACAGTGGTAGGGGTCAACTTGCCTTGTTCAGCTACTTTAATGAGGGAGTTTTAAAGATGATGGAACCAGAGTCATCTCAGCGGTCCTCAGTGAAAAGGTGAGAGATCGTGGACACAGGTTGCATGTTTGTATGGAAGGAGGACAATTTCACAATGAGATTGGTCAAATGTTGGAGTGGTGGAGAACATCCATCCTTGGCAATGGTCAGAACTTGCCTGCGTACGGCCAGGTGCAGCCAAGCTCTAAAGTTAGCACTGCTCTGAGGTCTATGACCTCCATCCTAACCTGAGATATCTAGTCCCCTCAGGTGGTTAGGGGGCAGAAATGCTGGCGACCCTGTTTCCATGTGCTGCTAAAGTCCTCAGAGACCTCCTGGGCAACAGGCATCTTTTGGCCAGGAGCCGCCGTTGTTTTGGTGACTCTGCGTTCCTCCCTGCCCAGTCACCCCTCTCCTTTCCTTTCCTGGGGGGAGGAGAGGGAGCCAAAGAGCTGCAGCAATGGGCAGCTTGGCAGCACTGCCCACCCGCTGCCCCATCCCGCAGGTCGGTGAGGGACAGCGAGCACGAGGAGGACGAAGAGGAGCGGAAGCAGAGCCGGGGCTGTGCCCTGCAGTACCAGCACGCCACGCTGCAGGTCTTCACCCAGTTCCACACCGCGGCGGCGGAGGGCACGGGGCAGGTGGTCACCATGCTGGGGCCTGACTGGCTGGTGGAGGTCACCGACCTGGTCAGCGACTTCATGCGCGTGGATGACCCACGGGTGGCCCACATGGTGGACAGCTTCACGCTGGCTGGGAGGGAGCCGGGCACCACACTCTTCAAGGTACCCCCGGCCTCCTTTTCCCCTCCTCTGCCAGCTTGGCTGGGGGTGGCAGGCAGTGACGGGCACCCTTGTCCCCGGCAGGTCGTGTCCCCTCTCGTGGAGGCCGTGCTGGGTGAGACGCTGGTGACAGTGGCGGAGGAGAAGGTCAGCATCACAGACCTGAAGGCCCAGGTGGTCTCCAGCCTCTCGCTGTCCCTCCACCCCAGCCCCGGCAATAGCCACACCATCATTGCCCGCACGTCTGTGCAGC
>NW_009721647.1:0-1066 GCF_000703405.1 Apaloderma vittatum | reverse complement strand
GACCAGTGGGGAGCTTGGAGTGGGGTGATGGCTCCATCTGCAACCCCCCCTACCAAATCCTGCCCACAGTCATTCCAGGCTCCTGCAGTACCCCCTGTCCTCCAGACACCCTGGTGACCCCAGAACACACCTGAAACCTTCACACAGACCCGGGGACAAGACAGAACCATGGGGACAAAAGGGTCTGGAAAAAATCCCATCCGGTACCCAGCCGAGCTCTGGTAGCCACATCTGGCACCTCTGGGGCTGGGATTTGGGGTGAGCCAGGGCAAGAATGGGGAAGAACAAGCAAAGGGGAAACAATGCGTGGTGGTTGGAAGGAATAAGATGGATGATGGCGGGATAGATGGTGAATTGGATGGAGAGGGGGATGCAGATGAGGAGGGTTGGACAAGGGTGTGGGGGTGGGACTGGCGTCGTGCTGGGCAACTGGTGCCTGTGTTGGTCCCACAGGAAGCGCTCCTGAGCCTGTGGATTTCCTACAGCGACGGCACCACGGCCCCCCTCTCCCTCTACGACCCCAAGGACTACAACCTGGTGGTGAGCAGCCTGGACGAGAAGGTGGTCTCGGTGACTCAGGACCGGGCGTTCCCTTTGGTGGTGGCAGAGAGCGAGGGTGCGGGGGAGCTGGTGCGGGCTGAGCTGGTCATCTGCGAGAGCTGCCAAAAGACCAAGCGCAAGAGCGTGCTTTTCACAGCCTTGGCCAGCGTACGGGTGCACTTCGGGTCCGAGGAGGACCCAACCTATGACTACGACCATGTGCCCAGCAAGCCGGGGTTGGCGGAGACAGGGGCAAGCACCACCCTGCGGGCAGAGGTGGAGAGAAAAGCGGAGCCGAGCGAGGACAGTAAGATGTCCAGCGCGTCTCACCCCACTGAGGACTTCCCCACCATCCCCACTGGCTTCGTCCAGGTGACCCGAGGGCTGACGGACCTGGAGATAGGCATGTATGCCCTCCTGGGTGTCTTCTGCCTGGCCATCTTGGTCTTCCTCATCAACTGCATTGTCTTTGTGCTGAAATACCGGCACAAACGCATCCCGCCTGAAGGCCAGACCAACATGGACC
>NW_009721646.1:0-1431 GCF_000703405.1 Apaloderma vittatum | reverse complement strand
TATATATATTTAAAGTGTGTTGATTGACCTTGGCGGCTGTTCTGTGCGTAAGTTTCTAGTTTTCACAGTTAAGGATTTCAGGTGAGAAGACATGTAAATGTAACGCACACATATAAAATCTTCAACATGCTGCATCCCCTTGTAAAGCAGCTTGTGCTCCTGCGGTAGCTCCTGACACAGGCCAAGCTCATCCATTTATTTGCGCTGGCTCACACATAAACCCAAGAATCTGTTTCAGTGGACTCCGACCCGCTGTGAGGATGCGCCCAGCCGTACTCAGCCAGGCATCGCGAGGGGCACCAGCCTGGGAGCTGACTCCCCATGTCTACCTGCCAACTGGATGAGCTGGATGTGCAGCAGAAGAGGAGTCTGTGTCCCTGCCTCCCCGAGCTGCCCTAACCAGCTGAGTGCTCCTTGGTTTTCTGCAAATGCCTGAGGTGCCACTGTGGCCATGTTGCTGAAGACCAAGCCTTTGGCCACGTCTCCTGCCCGTTACAGAGCACTGGGCCCAGGCAGCATGCTGGGATGCTTGGGTCATAACAAAGCCAGGGAAGTCTACAGACTTGGGGATGTGTGGTTGGAAGACTGCAAAAGGACCTAGGGCTGTCAGTTGATGGGCAGCTGAAGATGAGCCAGCAGCGTGCCCAGGTGGCCAAGAAGGCCAATGGTATCCTGGCCTGGATCAAGAACAGTGTGGCCAGCAGGCCCAGGGCAGGGATTGTCCCGATGGACTTGGCACTGGTGAGACCACGACTTGAGTCCTGTGTTTGGTTTTGGGTCCCTCACAACAAGTACATCAAGGGGCTGGACCGTGTCCAGAGAAGGGCAAGAAGCTGGGGCAGGATCTGGAGAAAAGTCTGGTGAGGAGCAGCTGAGGGCCCTGGGGCTGTTCAGCTGGAGCAGAGGAGGCTGAGGGGAGACCTCATCGCTCTCTGCAGCTCCCTGGCAGGAGGGGGCAGAGAGGTGGAGTCGCTCTGTTCAACCAAGTAACAAGTGATGGGACAAGAGGAAATGTCCTCAACTTGCACCAGGGGAAGTTTAAGTTGGGTATTAAGAAGAATTTATTTGCTGGAAGGGCTCTCAGGCACTGGAACGGGTGCCCGGGGCAGGGCTGGAGTCCCCGTCCCTGGAGGGATTTCAGAGTCGGGCAGACCCAGCGCTCAGGGAGCTGGTTTAGTCAAGGAGTTGTCAGTGTTGGGTTAATGGTTGGACTCAACAATCTTAAAGGTCTTTTCCAGTCTGGGCACTTCTGTGATTCGGTGGGATTCTGCAGGAGAGCCCCCAGCCAGGCCTGCCATGCCACAGGGTCCTGGCAGCCGTCACGGCCCCCACGGCAGAGCAGTGCTCACGCGGGTTAGCTGGATGGGTGCCCGTGACCCAAGTGGCTCTGCCTTCAGGATTGCCACGGGACAGCTACGGCTGGTGGCCACG
>NW_009721645.1:2107-2362 GCF_000703405.1 Apaloderma vittatum | reverse complement strand
TTGGCTCCCGTTCAGGGGGGACGATGCTCACTCCTCTTCCCACCCTGCAGGGTGACCCCGGGGACCGAGGCCTGCCGGGAGAGAAGGTGAGGTGTCTGCAAGCTGGGGGCTGCCCCATGATATCCCTATCCCGCCTCATGGCTCCAGCCTTCCTGCCCTGTTCTCTTACAGGGGGATCGTGGCCCACCAGGGCTGGACGGCCGCAATGGACTGGAAGGCAAACCTGGGCCCCCGGGCCCTGGCGGGGTGGGGGGG
>NW_009721645.1:908-2081 GCF_000703405.1 Apaloderma vittatum | reverse complement strand
GCAGTAGGAGGGTCTGTGGGACGGCGGGGTGATGGGGCAGGAGGAGCTGCCCCCCTAGACACCTTCTTCTCCGGGCTGGAGGTGCTCCTGGGGGACCTGTGACAGAGTGGAGATGTCCCTGCCCTCACCTCCTCCTTGTCTGCAGGGGGACCCAGGGAAGCAGGGGGATCCTGGCCGGGATGTAAGTACCTCTGGACATGGTGGGTTTGGGTTGTGCTCCTGCTGAGGCCATCACTGCGGGACCATCCATGTGTCCAGCAGGGTTGCACCAACCCGGGCACGCTTCCTCTTCCCAGAGCTGGTTGGGGGAGGTGGGTGGCCTGCCATCCTGTGCCCACCCACCCTGTGCTCCTCCATCTTCCTTCCCTGCAGGGGCTGCCTGGGCTGCGTGGGGACCAAGGACCACCTGGCCCTGTGGGCCCCCTGGGACCACCCGGCGTCCCAGTAAGTAAGGCTGCCTTGTGCCCCAGGAACGCATCCTGCCCGGTTCTGAGCTGGGTCTGTCTGCTGGAGATCACCCCATGCTCCATTCCCTCTTCTGTGCACCCTGAGGTCACAGTGGGATCCTGGATGGGTGCTGGGGGAAGCGCCAGGGGGACTCTCTCACTGCCTCTGCTTCCTCCCAGGGCAAACCCGGCGATGATGGCAAACCTGGCCTCAGCGGCAAGAACGTGAGTAGCAGGAGCAGGGCTTGGCTTTTGGGTTCACCGGGAGGTCCTGATGACCAGTGATCCCAATACAACATAAAGACGAGGGGGGCCTGTGGAAATGAGCCCCCATGCTCTGAGCTGTGCCTCCCGGTGCCTGTCCTTTGTCTCACGCGGTGCCTGCCCTAGGGTGATTGAGTTGGGTGCTGACTGGCACCTTGTATCCCTAGGGAGAAGATGGGACACCAGGAGAGGATGGGAGAAAGGTAAGGAGCTGAGCGCTGGGTAGTCCCTGCATAGTCCTTACACGCTCTCCACATGGTCCCCACATGCTTGGTGGGTCCTCCGTGTCCTGGAGGAGCATCATTTTGGGGCACATGGATGGGGCAGCATCCCTCTAACTCCTTTCCCTCTGGGTTAGGGAGACAAAGGTGACACAGGACCCCCCGGCAGAGAGGTGAGTACCTCCACACAGAGGACTTAGGTGGTGGAGGGTACTGGGTAACTGCTCCCATGGGGGACAGAC
>NW_009721645.1:0-756 GCF_000703405.1 Apaloderma vittatum | reverse complement strand
GCACGCTGCCGCCCCTCATTGGACCCTGTCTCCGGGATGCCATTGGGCAGGCAGGACCCCTGTCCACAGGTCCCTTGGGGCACTGCTTCGTTCTACGGGTGCCATTGTGTCCCTTTTGCATCTTCCAGGGCTCGCCGGGCCTCCGTGGGGTGGCTGGACCAAAGGTAGGTGTGCTCCTGCCCCTGAGCTCCAAAGTCAAAGATCCGGGGCGCCCCGTGCCAGAGAGACAGGTCGTTAGTGGGGCTCCCTGCCCCCAGCGCTGGGCAGCCTGGCTCTGCTCCCCTTGATGCCCTTGCTCTGTTTCAGGGGGACCCAGGGGAGCCGGGTCTGCGAGGGGAACCGGTGAGTACCCAGCACCCAGCCTGACAAGCTGCAAGCACCCCAGGGTGGTGGCAACTGCAGCCCCTGCCCAGGCAGCACCAGCAGCACCAACTCTGCAACCTGCTGAGGGCAGCACCAGCGCTGCTCACCTCACCTACCGCACCTCTGCACCTCCTTTTGTTCCCTCTTTCTCTGCAAATCTAGGGGCGACCTGGCAACCCTGGAGCACGCGGAGACCCCGGGACGGCAGTGGTGAGTCCTCCCAACCTGCTGGGCTGGGATTTCAGCCCTGGGGAACAGAGGACTGTGCACAGCCCCTGTGGTGGGAGGCAGCCAACACCCATTTTGGTTTTGATGTTTTTATTGCAGAACATTGAACGTAGCCTGGAAGCACTTGGCATCAAGGTGCGTAGTCCCCAGCTGTTGGTGCCATAT
>NW_009721644.1:4310-9201 GCF_000703405.1 Apaloderma vittatum | reverse complement strand
GTCGTTGCTCTTTGAGCCAGCAGGTAGGGCACCTCCTGGGTGCTGGAAGACTAACTCAAGGGCCGATTGGAACTTTCCAAGGTGTTGGTGGCTCCCTCTGAAAATGGTGATTAGACCCCTCGGTGTTTCCATCTTTAATTCCTGCAGCAATCGCTTTGGAACAAGAAGGAAACGCTGGGGGAGAGTAGACTCAACTCAGAGGCAGATGTTTGGGGTCTGACTTTGCCACTGCCAGGGTGAGAGGGGCTGCTGAGAAACCCGTATCTTACTTTTGATTCGAAGCTGCTCTTTTCAAGAATGCTTTTTTGTGTAATTCGGTGGGAAATATTGAAAATACCGATCAAAATTCTACCCTGCCCTTACCGAGTTGGGTGCGTTTGCCTTAACTTTTTTTTTTTTTTTCCTCCCAGTGATTGACATAAAACTGGAAAAGCCTCAAGAGCAGCCTGTCAGTGAAGGAGGCTGTTCCTGCTAATACCATGTGGCTTCTACCTTTCTCCAGAACATCACTGCTTCCCCTCCCTTTACTCTTCATTGACTGCAGTGTGAATATTGGCTTGAACCTTCCCCTTTCAGTAATAACGTATTGCAGTTCATCATCGCTGGCTGTCTCGTGGAGATGAATCTATTAGCTTCACAAGCACACACACACACCCAAACACACAAAAAAAATGTCAGTGTCTTCATTATTTATAAGAAAAAAAAAAAAAAGCCAAAATATTCCAGCATATTCTAGTTATAACTTTAAAAAAAAAAAAGAAAAAAAAAAGAAAAATAGGTACAATTTCTTAATATTTGTTCCTTTTTTAATATGTTATGATGTTGCACTTTGAAATGATGGAAACCGAGTAAGTTTTGAATTGGGCTTAGACGAGGTGTACGTGCAGAAGAACGCTTGCTAACCTTACCCACCTGGAAATGAGTAGGCAGCAGTCAGAAACGCAGGCAGAGGTGGCATATGCCGAGGGTGAAATGCTTATCCTTCCGATAATAAAAAGAAAATAATTAAACCCAAGCTCTTCATCTTTCGAGCAGAGAGAGTCTGACTGGTTTTCAAACCCCCCAAAATGCGGTTTGGGGTTTTTTTTCTGTGATTTTTTTTTTTTTTTTTTTTTTTTTGGAAACCAAACCTTAGCGGGGGTTTCACCACCGTGGAAACCTGCCGGATTTTTTTAGTTCTTGCCGAACGCGTTTCCCGAGAAAGCGTATACCCAGAAATGCCAAGTGTCTGTCTTGAAGGGGCTGAATGGCTCCTGGAGGCTTTGAGGGGGAAGGAAAGGGTGGACGTGCATTAGCAAAACACTTGCAGGAAACGGGGAAATACCTTTCGAGTGCAAGATGGGTTTTAAGAGCATTTATTTTTCCTTTTTTTCCCTTTTACGTAGAACGCCAATGACGTCAATTATTGCTGCCCGAGAGATGGGAACGTAACGGTTCAGCTGTTTGCAGCAGGAGGCAGTTTGCTTTTATTTTGTTATTTTTTTAGGGTAAAACTAATTAAGCGAAAGCGGGACTAAAACCTGCCCAAGCGGATTGAAACCTTTTTTTTCTATTTTTTTTTTTTTTTAAATTGGCAGAGAGAGGGGAGAGTGGCTGAATCGCCCAGTGGAGGAGCCCCGCTCGGGCCGGTTCGAGGACGGCGACGAGGGGGAACCGCACCCACTTTTCCGTAGCGTTGGCCGTAGGTCGGCCGGGGAAAGGGCTGTTTCCTCGGATCGTACCGAAATCTAGTTGAGAGCTCTTAGGTGGAAAAGAAAGGGAGTTGGATAGGATGGAAACCGACTTAACAATTACACAGATTTATGCCTTTATTTTTTAGCGTTTGTTTTTTTCAACGTTGGGTCTTCCAAGTTGGTTTAGTTTGGTTCAGTAGAGCTGTATAGTTGGGTTAAATAATTAGTAATTTAGTTTTCTATTTAACTAGGCTTACAATTAACCGTTTTTTCTTTGGTATTTATTTCTTTGCTTAATTTTTTTTTTTACTATTTTCAGTAATTCATTTCTTTTCGGTTCCGTTTTGCCGAGGAATCCGTTTAGAGCTTTGCTGATGTCCGCGCGACGTAGCTCCCCGAGAAACACGGAATCGAACACGCTAGAAGTGCACCCTTTTAATCTTTACTAGTCCTTGTGAAGTTGCTGTGTAAGTTAATAAAAAAAAACAACACCCCACACTTGTAAATACCTTGTTTAATGGGCGAATTTCGGCTGAGTTACAGTGCAGGAAGGAATTCTGGAGTCTTGCCTTGCGACGGCCGCTTAACCGAGCGATCGCAAGCGAACGTTCAGGCTCCTCCTTGGTTCTCTTCCCCCCTCAACTGGGGGAAGAGAAAGGGAATCGTCCTCACCACCACTTTCCCCAGGAAAACGGGCACCCAAAGCTTTGGGATTCGTGCCCTGCCCTGGCTTGGTAGTGACTCTGCACAAACCGATCCTGAAGGCAGAATGAGATGTAAAGTGCTTTTCTAATGCAATATTAAAGGCGAGGGGTTTGGGGTTTTTTTTTTGGGGTTGGTTTATTTTTTTTTTGGACGTGGCATGTCTTGAAATAAACATCAATGATATGTGACAAAGGATCATTCTTTCTTTTGAAGAAACTCTTGACGGGGGGAAGGAAACCTTGGCTGCTTTTCCTGTATTGTGCTCTTAACTGTGCAAAAATGGTTCCTCTTGCTGCTTTGGGGGGTTTTTTTGTTGTTTTCTTTTTTTCCCCTCTTCCCTTTGGTTCTTTATGCAGCTTATTTTGGTCATCATTTGCCTGTTTCCCACACACACATCTTTTTTTTTTTGCTTCTTTACAACCAAACCCCTGCAGTTCCCCGCAGCTACAAGCTTTAAGCACTGGATTTGCAAGGAAAGCAAAGGTTTGTTCCATGGGCTCCTTATAACTTGCTCTAAAAAAAGAAAAAAGCGACTGAAAAGGAGCGTGCCCACAAGCTCTGTGTTTGATATGAGCAAGAACAAGGCCAGCTTGTGGGGTTTTTTGGCATTTAGCCCCCACGAGAGCCCTGAGGTCCTCTCAGGACACCCCAGGACGTTTGGTGTGCGTCCCTGCCGATAATCAGTGCTTAATGTGACCACAGGACCCAGTGTCCTGCCCTAATCCCAAATTTCCAGAGAAAAGACGCTTCCAAAGCGTGCACAGGAGCAACACAGTCTTTGTTTTATTTGATTTTTTTCATTTACCATCCATCTCGCCGGGTTTTAGGGTTTAATTTTATTTTGCTCCATCGTCATGGCCAGTAGAACCACGGGAACAATTTCTTTTTTTTTAAAAATTTTATTTTAAATGGTGATTTTGTAAACAGTGAAGGTTTCTGCTCTGTTTCTTTTCTCCTCCCCGCTCTGGCTTGATCGTTGTACGGTACGTTACGCGGCTATCCCATTACTCACTTTTTGTCTTGATACAAGTAGTTGAAGAAAAATTGTATAAGGGGAAAAAAGGTTCCTTTTCTTCATGTTGGAATGTCACTGGTACCTCAGCTCTGTTTGATAAATATGAAACGACGGCAACGACGACAACAAAAAAAGAAAATCCTTAGCGCTTGAACTAAATAAATACCTGTCTCATTGGAAGGCTCTGGGTCTCTTCTCTAAGTATGTCCATGAGAACGTAGGTTGGGGGGGAGCAGGGCATGAGGCTGCTGCTTTTTTATTCTTTTAAGAGCAAGAATAAGTGGCTTTTTGGCAGAACTGTGTGCTTGATTGTCCCTCTGGTTCTGTACGATGTCTCTGCGATTGTTTCCAGCGAGCGACGGGTACCGAGAGCGCGTCCTCCGCCTGCCGCCGCCGCCGTTGCCTTCCTGGCCCTTTCTCTTTCTCGAAATCCAGCCGTTTCCTCCGTTTCCCTTTCGCGAAGGCGCTTCCTGCGATCCCCGGGGAGCGCGGCTGGACCAACCCCACCTTCCTTCAGCCTCTGACTTGCTGGAGACGGCAGGACGAGGGCTGCGGGGCCGGGTCGGTGAGTAACGAGGTGCTGTTCGGTGGAGTTATCCTTGTCTCGGATTCTAGGGAGAGGAACTGGGTTGAGTCCGGTAACGCCGGCAGCCTAACGCCTGTCGAGGTCTTCTCGACGAAAAAGGTCTCGAGCTTTTCGCTCCTCCAAACTTCACGCGTGGGATCTGCGGAAGATGTGGTGGGCTTAGAGATACGGGGCCGCGTCGCTGGAGAACGTTTTTATCACTGAGGGAAGCTTCTGTTCCTTGTCCTCGGCACCTCCAGGTCCTGCCCTGGGTGGGAGCATCTGAAACCAAGAGGTTCCTTCCCTCCCTCTCCAAAGAGCGTTTGAGAGAAATCTGGAACAAGCTGAGCTTAACCGAAGCAGGGCTTGTCTCCTGGGTAGCGCTGAAGTGCGACGGTCTCGGTTTTTCCTTTCTGCTCCCCGTTGCTGCTTAATTACCTTAATGCTGCTGCTGCCTTGGGGCTCCCGCCTCAAACGCTGGCACCCCAGTTCCCCACCTCTAAAAGAGGACTGGGTTAAACTGGAGGGAAGGGGCTGTCTCTGAGCAAGGTACGGTCAGGGCACAGCCGTCAGCTCCAGTGTCCCTAGTCTGCTGGGTGGTGGCTGCTCTCTGCTCCCAGCCTTGCTTGGTTTTTTAATTCGCTCTAAAGTCAGATAGGGAGCGTCTGGCTCAGAGGGTGCCTCACGCCCAGCGTGATGGCTTCTTTGTCTGAAGGGTCAGCCCTGATTTTACGGGGCTGGAGGAGCCGCAACGTCCTCCCGGCCGCGTCCGCAGAGCTGCTGCGGCTTTCCAGCGCCATCCCCTTGGCTGCGCAGCGTCGCTTTTGCTTCCAGCATCCAAAGCCTCGAGTAAACTAGACCGGGAGAGGGCTCTGCCTGATGCAGCAGCGCTTTTTTTTTCCATACTGGGCATGTACCAGCCCCGAAGGGAAG
>NW_009721644.1:3403-4265 GCF_000703405.1 Apaloderma vittatum | reverse complement strand
CTCCCTGCTCTGTGGCTGCAGCAGAGCTGCAAACGCCCAGCCCTCAGAACAGCCTCTCTTTTTGCAAAAAGACCTGGTTCTTTTATTTTTCCCCTCTCTTTGACTGCTTTTCCCTTCCCACCCGGGTCTGAGCGTGCGCCGAAATCAAACACGGCTTTTCGTAGGGTCTCTGGGTTCCTCTTGTAGCGGCTGAAGGTAACCGACTGCCCGGCCTGATGTTGAAAACATCTGGCTTGAGTGTGTCGAGCGTTAAACACCGGCTGAATTGCAACGACCTGAGCAGCTCTGCTGGTCCCTGGAGGATGAGGAGCAGGGCAGGGCTGAAGGCAGCCCCGGGGTGGAGGCAACTGGGTGATGCTCCTGCTTTTCCCCGCTGGGTTCGGAGGGAGGGGACTCTCCGCACACTGCTTCTGAGTCGAATCTTCCAGGCTTGCCACCTGTTTCCAAGGTTTTTTGGGTACAAATTAAAGCAGTTTCGAGCGCTCGCTGTCGGCCACCCAGAGAGCGTGTCTAGAACGGGGATTGTATTAAAGGCTTGATTAAAATTACTGCTGCTTAAAGCACTGAAATCACTCTGTATTTTCCCTGTGCAGCCAATTTATCCAGCTGGACAGTGGTGCTGGAGGCAGAAAAAGGTGTCTGCGATGCTCCCGGGGCTGGCGGTGGACGGGGCGCTGACCTTTCCCGTGTTTATCTGAGCTCGGGAAGAGGGGCCGGGTGGAAATTGGAGGCTCGATGCTGACATTTGCCCAGGCGCGGCGCCCCGCGACGCAGCTGCTTTATTTCCACATAAGTGGGTTTTTGATCGCGGCGAGGATCAAGCGGCCTCCAGCTGATTTCTTCGCTGTGACATTTCGGGGAC
>NW_009721644.1:2012-3372 GCF_000703405.1 Apaloderma vittatum | reverse complement strand
GGACTAAGCTCCTGAGGCTGGTTGTGGCCACGCTTGGACGTTAACCTCTCGAGCCTGGCCCCACCACGTTAATCCTCATCTTGAAGGGGTTTTCTCAGTTGTTTGGGGCTTTGGCCGGTGTTTGGGGCTTCAGCAGTTCTTGCCGCTGGAGGAGAGGTGTTGTGTGATTCTGTATTTGAGTGCGAATCAACCTTATTTGAGCAAGTCAACCCTAATTTCTTTTTTTTCGATGCTTCTTGTCCCTCTATTCCTGCTAAATGTTGGTCCCAGTTGCCACCGAAGGCCCCGTGAAAGCCCTTCACAACGTGGAAATGAAGCCAGGTGATTCTGTGGATAGTGGTTTCTGTTGCTTGTTCTTCCAAATTATTTTTGACCTATTTAATTGCTTCCTAGTGAAGGGTCTGGCTGCCATCAGCTGCCCCCACCGACAGTCTGAAGACCCCAGCGCTCGCTGCTGGTGGCACATGCTGCTTTGCCGCTTACCTTTTTTGGATCACTTGGTGACCCTGGATCTTCGGGAGACCGGCACAGCCCCGCTCGGCAGGAGTGAAGCAGGATCAGCCCCGGGACGGTCAGGTACAGTCTGAGCTAAGGGAAAGGAGCTTTTATGGGTCAACAGCTGGACGCGACGTGGCAGGGATCGCCGATCTCCAGGTGTTGCTGCTCTTAGTGAAGCATTTCTAGTTGTTTCCATCTCCTGGCACGTCTCACCCTTGGTAAAAGCCTGCGAGCTGCTCCTGGTGTCATGCTTGGGGCTTGCCCAGGAAAAAAAAGCTTTTCCCAGATCTGCCAGTTCCTGGGGTTACTGAAATCCCTGAGAAAAGGGGGCCTAAGGAACGTCCCCCTGTTTGGTGTGTCTCTTACACCTACCTCTTCCCTGCTCAGCCCAAACCGTCTTAAAATCATGGAATCATTAAGGTTGGAAAAGACCTCTAAGGTCAAGCCCAACCACCTCGCACCCGCAGGTGCTGAGACTTTTGGCGCTTCATTCCGTCAAGAGCCGGGCTCGACCCCGGTGGCTCCGTGTCCCGAGCTCCTTCGTCAGCAGCCAGACACGTTGCTCCGCTTCCCAGCGGATGGGACAGCACCGGGGTGGAAAATTGGGTCTGAAAGCGAGACAGCAGCACCCACGTTAGACAGGGCCAAGCGTGGGTCCAGGAGGGAGCAAGGGCTGAGCCCTGTTCGGCCTCCGCGCAGCTCATGTCCCACCCGACGTGCGTCTTAAAAGCAGTTTTGGGGGATTGTTGGTTCATTTCTGTGTGTGTGTGTGTGTCTCCCTGCCCCTGCAGGAATACCCGTGGGGTTCTGGGTGTTGGCGGCAGAAGAGAAGCGGGGAGGTGTAAAGGTGAGTGTGTGCCGG
>NW_009721644.1:605-1959 GCF_000703405.1 Apaloderma vittatum | reverse complement strand
GGGTGCGGAGTGGTGTACGGGGCTGGATGATTCTCCCCTCCAAAACTCCTTAAAAGCTGGGGTTTGCCTGCTGGGATAAATGCAGCGATGGAAGGAAAGCCTGAACCCCACTCCCAGCTTAGGAAACGCTGTTTTTTTTCCAAAAGCAGGGGCAGGCCAACCTCAGCTTTGATGAGGTGCGAACGAAATGGGCCCCCTGATGCTTTTTGAGCCATCTCGAGGCTTAAAACGGGGCTGGCCGGGCTCTTCGCTGCACTGGGCCCTTCCCAAAAGGAGACAGCTCATCCCACAGGCTCGGAATTTGGGCTGCAGAGGAAGGGACCGCTCTGCCAACCGCGCTCTCGAGCACGGCTCCACGGTGAGCGGGATTTCTTGGGCGGCTTTTGCCCCTTCCGTGTCTCTTTGGGGCTGTCGTCCCGCGTTTGGAGGCTGTGAGCGGGGACCCTGAGAGTCTGCGGAGCCGGGGACCACGTCTGGGTGAAGCAAGGTCTGCTCAGGGCCCGTTTTTTCAAAAGCAGAGGGTGATTTTCGAGTTCCCCTGCTGCCCTCAGAGCTTCTTGAAAAAGAGGGAGGAAAAGGGGTGCAGGAGGAGACGAAAAAGTGGTGACATCCATGCACAGCTCTCAAGGGGGACCCAAACCTTCCCACCCCCTGAGCAGCCCCCTCCTCATCCTCACACACCCGCAGGCTGGGTCTTGTTTCTTTGCTGCCTTTATTAGACTGCGGATAGCTTTTGAATTTAATTTTATTTATTTGTTTTATTTCCCTTTTCTTTTGTGTCTCTCCAAAAATCGATGCAGTTGACGGGAGCAGGTTCGCAGCAGCAGCGGTGAGGTGAGGGAGGCCGGGCGAGGATGAGGACGGTGTTTTTGGGATATCCCCCGATCCCCCGTCAGGCGCAAGGATGAACCAATCCGGGGCGTTAATGGCAAGAACGGGCTGGAGCGCTGGGGATTTTTGTGGTTTTTTGTTTGTTTGTTTTAATCTAGCTGTGTTTTTTTTGATTGCGAATCTTGAATTTGTTTAGTATCGATGGTGTCTCCAGGATAAGACCGTGCCTGTGAGGGCGACGCTCGGCAGTTGTGCCTCTCCCTTTCCCTTCGCGTCCGCCGGGTGCTGCAAAAACGTGAGCTGCCACGTGTCCTCTGGCTTCAGGGCCACCCAAAGGGGCAGTGTCCGTCCCCCTCCCCAAATCCCTGCTTCGAAGATCCTGGCCTGGCTGCCGGAAAAGGTCTCTCATACCCAGGGAGAGCTGCCTTTGTCCCCAAGTGATTTCTCCCCCTCCCCAAACCCAGGGTGAAGCTCAAGGTGCTGCTTGGCTGGAGAAGCTGTGATATTCTCAGGACTCTTCCCA
>NW_009721644.1:0-574 GCF_000703405.1 Apaloderma vittatum | reverse complement strand
ATTCCCAGGCCTCTCCCCAGCCACATTCCTGGGGGTTTAACCCCAGTTTCTCCATTTCTCCAGCTTGACCAGGCCCAAAGGGCTGGTGTGACGCTGGAAGGGGGGTAGAAAATCCTGCAAAGGTTTTCATCCCCGTCCTTTAATCTTAAATCTGCCTCTTGAGCATCCCTGAGGTTGCCTCTCCTGTCAGCACCCACTCCTGCTCCAGCCTCTGGAGCCTCCTCACCCCTCAAAAAATAAAAAAAAAAGCCCTTAAAAAGCAGCTGTGCTGTGGGCTTCACCTGGCCAAACCGGGATTGCCAAAAAAATTCAGCCACCTCCTCCCACAAATAACTCCCTGTCGCTCCAAAAAGAAAAAAAAAAACCACCACAACAGATATTTCTGCAGCCAGCTCCCTGCAGAGATTTGGGGTGGGGAGTTGAGCCAGGCTTTGGGGCGCTGCGCCCTCCCCTCCGCCGACAGCCCCGGTGGCTCCCTGGGCCCTTTGCAGATGGGAAATGGGGTGCTGTGGGGTTTTAGGGGTGGGTTTTTTGGAGCTCTCTGAAGCACGTGGGGGTTGTTTAGTGCAAAAGC
>NW_009721643.1:1910-2748 GCF_000703405.1 Apaloderma vittatum | reverse complement strand
TGGAGTGGGGGCGAGGGTGGTCTTGTCCACCTCTTTGTCTGCCTGGCCGAAGTGCTGGAAAAGAAAACGAGAGTTGAGTGTCACAATGTAGAGTGGAAACCACCTCCACCCGCCAAGAGCCCTCACTTGGCTGCTGCCGGGGCAGAAAGCAGCCCGGGGAGGTGGTGCCCACCCTGCCCCTCCTCAGAGGGGACACGTGGCATCCTCTCCGCTGGCAGGTTTTCTTTCACACCACACGTAGAAATCACCGTTGGCTTTGGGGTTTTTCCCAGCACAGGAAGTGAAGCGAGCCAAGTGAGCTCTGCCTTGCATCGTTTCCCCGTTTCTAACCAGGGGCTTTTAGAAATTGGAGGGGGGGAGCGGGAAGCAGAAGCTGGGGGGCTGGTGTCTGCCTCTTAGATGTGGTGGCCAGCAGAGGAGGTGGGGTGCAGGAGCAGAGCTGGGAAACACCTGTGCTGGAAGCGAGGAGGAGGAGAACGGACCCTCATCCTCGCCGCACTACGGGCTGTCGCAAGCAGGGATGTTGTAACGTGGGTGAAGAGAAACGTAACTCAGCTAGAAATGGTGATTTCACAGGGCAGTTTCCTGCCCTCCCTAAAGATCAGCACCTTCCACGTCAAGATGTGTGAATCCCCTCTGGGTTTTGGTGCTTCCTCGGGATTCCTGGTGCAAGCAGTCGAGCGTTGGGGCTGTGACTGGGCACCGCAGCGACAAGCGCTGCCCTGGGCTGCTGGATGAGGGGCTCCATTTCGGTCTGCGAACCAGCCCCCCCCACTTCACAGCACTCCTCGGGTCCCTCTGGAGCCGGGACAGGGCCCCAACACCCAGCTCTGCCCCC
>NW_009721643.1:0-1879 GCF_000703405.1 Apaloderma vittatum | reverse complement strand
CCCCTCACAGACGCTCTTGAGCTGTGAGAGTTTTTTGCCTGGTTTGCCTGGCCACAGAGAGAGTCTCTCGAAGCGTAAATGTGCCCTGTGGAGTCAGCAGCAGGTCGCAGCTGTGTGGAGTTTGTGAGTGCAATAAGCGCAGACAAAGCTTGGCCCTGTTACCAACGGGCTGTAGAAAAAACAAATAAAAATCACCCTGACAGCTGCTCAGAATAGCATCGTCCTCCTCAAAAGCACTGGCATGTTCATCCCTCCCACATAACAGTCCCCTCCCAGGAGAGAGAGGACATCCACCAGCGCAGGACTCGAACTGAGCCCCCATGGAGCCCCCAGCAGGGAGGAAAATAACCTCAAGTGGGAGAGACAAGATGAGAGCACAGAGCTGTGTGCCCACGCAGCATCCCCACAGCCGTGCCCGGCATCCTCAGGGTCCCCACAGCCATACTTGGCATCCCCACACGGGGCACGGGCTGGGGACAGGACTGGGGCCAGGAGGAGAGCGGATGCAAAGGAGAGGCTGCAGGGTGGGGTGGGGAGCTAAGCGCAAAGGTTACGGACACGAGTGGTGCTCTTAAGTTACAGATACGCTATAAAAAAAAGCAACATGTGGAAGTATTTCAACCTTACAGATCACAGGCAGCCAGGGTTAAAGTCAAAAAGAAAGTCAAAATGCTTAGGTTTCCAGCTGAAGTTCAGCAGAAATTCCCCCACTGGCTGAACCCTGCAGCCCCCCGGTAGCGTCGCACCCACAAGACGGAGCTGGCTGGACCTGCTCGGCCTTCGCAGGGCCCCGCACAATGCGATTTCTCTTACCATGCAGAGGACGAGCAGGGCGAGCAGGAGGAGGAGGTGGGCACGCTGGAGGGGCTGCATGGTCGGGGCTCGGCTCACAGCACGCCGTCACACTTCCTTGTCTGCTCGCAGCGATCGCGGTCGGAGGTTTTAAGCACAGCAGCAGCTCTGTCTCACTAATCACATCTTCCCGTCCCAGCCTCGTCACCCCAAAGGGCTGTTTGAACCCAATGCAGTTTGAGGAAGTCACACCCGCTGCCGATGCAGCCAGCAAGAATGTGCAAGACACAACGTGGGGGATCTCCAGGCAGGGATGATGAGTGTTCCGTGGCTTGGCTGCCCCAGTCACACACCTGGGGTAGTCTGACCTGGGGAACAGATCAGGGAAACAATTCCTTCCAGCCCCCCAATATACATCTCCTCATAGCAGATCTCCAAGCTCACACACTCACTGAACTGCAGCAGCAGAAAACAAAAGATATTTTAAGATGGTTTGAAATAAGCAAATCTACTGAAACGTGCTGAGCACATAGACCTGTTGTCTGGTTTTGTGTCAGTGAAGCGCAGCGAGACTGCAACCGGCCCAGAGCTGAAGGCTCCTCCGCAGCAAAGCTTCACCAAAGTTACCTCGTTTTTGCACTTCGCGAAGTGTCGAAATGAAAGTCTCTTGGGGACAGCCGACATCCCATAAAAGGTGCTAAACATCGGTCTGTTCGTCTCCTCTCCAAGTGGGGAGGCTGAGCCCTACGGCGAGCGGAGCAGCAGGGCAGCAGCGGGTGGGACAGGGGATGCACAGGGCTGGAGTTCTGGGCGCTGGGTGAGGCAGAGCAAGCACGTGGTAGTGCCCAGGTGAGGGAAAACATCACTAGAAAACAGAGACAAAGGCTGCAGGTGAGGAAACCGGGAGCAGCGGGCGATGCCCGGCTCAGACCGCGACTACTTATGTGTAGAGGGCGGCTGAGGAGAGAAGTGTGGCTGCACGTGGTGCCCCAGCACCGGGAAACGTTTGAAGCATTCTCAAGCGCGTGAACGTCAACGAAACCAGATGAGCTTCAGGGTCCCTTCCAACTCAAACCATTCCACGATG
>NW_009721642.1:4244-4448 GCF_000703405.1 Apaloderma vittatum | reverse complement strand
AGGGGGGGTGTGAAAGCGGATTGCCGATCCCCACGGGGCATCTCCCCCCAGGAGCCACCGGGCTTTTTACTACACAATAAAACATTGCGATTAGATCTACAAGCCAACCCCTGGAAGGCTAAGAGGTTTTATCAAAGCCGGCAGCACCCCAGGGAGGAGATGGAAAAATAAATGCAGCTGCCCGCAGCATCCGCAATCACAGTG
>NW_009721642.1:2893-4202 GCF_000703405.1 Apaloderma vittatum | reverse complement strand
TCATTTTGGGGCGGCTGAGCCCCACGCCGGAGATGCTCCCCGGGGGATGCCTGATCCCCAGTGTCTGTCGAGGCAGGGGGTGATGGAGAAACCCTCTCGTCGGCAGTGCTGGAGGTGGGGAGGAAGGCGAGTGCCCGCAGTGATTTTTGCCTCGGTTGCAGAGGAGGGGGAGAGCGGGGACTCTCGGCAGAAAAGGCACTGAAGCAGCACTGCGAGCCTGTGCAGCCTGAGATAGAACTCCTGCTCCAGCCCAGATCAGGAGCTATTTCCCACTTATCAGCGCCAAGGCCGCTATCTGTGCAGCAGAACACAGCGCTGGGTAATAGGATTTTGGTGCTGAAAAGAAGATGTTTTTTCCCCGAGTCTCACTTACGTCACACCTGGAGGTATCCATGGCCATAGAGGTGACACAGAGGAAGGCTAAAGAGTTTCAGCTCTTGCGCTGAGGGAGCAGCTTCTCCTTTAGCTGCAAAACAGCAGAATTAAAGCAATCTAATATTAGCTGCCCCCACTCCAGCACGGTCCTAGGGAGCAGAGGGAGAAGAGCACATCCCTGCTGCAGCATCACAGAATAATTATGGATGAAAAACACCTTCAAGATTACCAGGTCCAACCCCACCAGCTGCCAGGACCCTGCTCCTGCCCACAACCCCCCGCAGGAGCAGGCAGAGCCCTGTGGCCCCTGGGAGCCAGCACCCCATGGCATCGCCCACTCCCCCGGCCCCGTGGGGACCACCCACGCGCAGCAGCAGCGCGGAGCCCGTCTAGGGTGACAGAGCTGTGCTCACAGCTGCCTCGGGGAAAGGGGAGGAAGGCTTGTCACCTCCCTGCCACCCTCCTCCCTGTCTGAGCGAAAGGAAGGTCCCACGCAGCCCCGCTGCCAGAGCTGGGAAAGTCTCTGCCTGCCACAGACAAAACGGGAGGGATGGGAACCACCCCCGCCAGGCGCGGGTGACATCTCGCCCGTGGGAACGCTGCCGGCGCGACGTCGGGGCTGTCACCGCCTTCCCACGACGCAAACCGGGCGGACGGAGGGCACTTGCAGAAAAGCACCAGGTCGGTAGCTCCGAGCACCCGCAGGGAGAGGAAAATCCGGCCGAGGCAATTAGAGGTGCTCAGGGAGCAGAATGAGTCCCTGCTCATTGTGTTTTCCTAGCCCAGTTCCAGAGAAGAGGGAGTTACCAGAGCCTTAGTGGAGAGCCCTGAGGAACTCCAGGTGTGCTGCTGTTAGATAAAAGATCCAGGAGAGAAGGCAAAGACAGGCGGCGAATGGAAGGAGGATGATGGAGAAAACAGTCCCAAAGAGTGT
>NW_009721642.1:1148-2513 GCF_000703405.1 Apaloderma vittatum | reverse complement strand
CCGGCGGCGATGCCAGCGGCTCACCTGCACCCAGGGCAGTGGGTGCCCACGCCAGGCCTGCTCCAGCTCACCCAAGGAGCACCCCAGCGCTGCGGGGAGGGAAGCACAGCACCGTGAGGCAGAGGCAAAGCACCAGTTCAGCTGAGCCGTCTGCCGTCCCACAGGACCGCGGTCAGGCGGGCAGCGCGAGCCGAGGAGCCGGGGCAGCACCTGCAGTGGGGGGACAGGGATGCCAGGACGATGGTTCAGCTTGTTTTTCTACACAAGTGCATTAAGTATTCCGCACAGCACTTTTGCTGTAAATCACTTCCTATTCAGGCTCACTGCTGAGGGTCTCTGAAGGTCGATTTTCCATGGTTATGACAACAAAAACTAAAATTGGGTCAAACCTGAAAGGTATTATCTTCCTCCAAGCTGCTAAATGCACAATAGTAATGAGGTTGGTTAAGCAATTCACCCACAGACTGCATTATTTGCTCTGAAGATGTATTAACCAGTTAAATGAGCGTGATCAGGCAACTCTGCTTGTTTCTCCCACCAGCCACACGGAAGATCTGAGGCTCTGGGTCTCCGTATCCCAGCTAATAACCGAGACCGCAGACACGCTGACAAAGGAGTTGAGCACCGCGCCGCTCTGGGCCAGGCTCTGCCCAGCCTGACCCGCGGGGACACAAGGGGAACTTTAAAGGCATCCAGCGGCTGAGAGCCATTTGGAAAAATAATTATACTTTCTCCCTCCCCGTCCTCTTTCTTCTTCTCAAACGCTCTCCCTCACTCAACCTCCTGAGGTATGAGCACGATCCCGCTGGCTGTCCTGGCAGAGGCAGGTTTTGGCAGCAGCGCAGGGGCGGTTTTTGGCCCCAGCCCCGCCCCAGGACAGGAGTCTATCCCTGGCAAATGTGCAGCCGACCCGGCTGCTCCTGCTGCTGTTGGGGGGATCAAAACCCCCCAAATCCATCCGCCCTTCTCAGGCCGCTGCTCCTCGAGGACACCTCGCAGCCAGTTCCCAAGGGATGCCCAGGCCAGAGCTCTTACACCCGCTGCTGCGCAGGGGCTGGCCGGGGCACCCAGCTGGGGGCTTCCACCCCAACAGGGCAGCGGTGCTGCTTGCGGGACACAAAGAACATTAGTTTTTAAGGGATTTCTGCTGTTTTTTCCTACAACAAACACCCATTAATGTAAATATAACTGACGTAAACAAGCACGACCCTAAAACCCATGTGCAGCTGTATGTAACGGGGAGAACGAGGGAGGGAGGAGAAACACTTTAATTAATCCCTAAAACGAATGAGATGGAAAAACTCAAACTGCACGGGAAGCGTCTGGTTCTGCTGCAGAAAGGGACTGCCTGGGGCACAAGGTTGT
>NW_009721642.1:425-758 GCF_000703405.1 Apaloderma vittatum | reverse complement strand
GCAGCTCCTGGGGCGGGCAGCGGGTAGGAGGGCAGAGAATGAAATAAAGCCGGGTGCTGCAGGGTGATGAGCTGCCCACAGGTCCCTGGCTCCATCCCCAGCGGGTTCTCGAGTTCCCAAGGAGGCTCGTCTACAAGATCCCTGGAGGCAGCCAGTCCCATCAAGGGACAGGAGACCAAGGGAGATGGCAGAAAGGTTCCACCTCGTGCAAGAAGGACCCAGCCACCAGCTGGGGAGTGGGTGGAGGAAGCACCGAGAAAGCCTCGGGGTGTCTCTCCCGGTGATCCAGCTGGGGCTTTGCCAGGAAGAAGCGGCTGCATGGAGAAACGCGAG
>NW_009721642.1:0-339 GCF_000703405.1 Apaloderma vittatum | reverse complement strand
AATCCGCCTGCAGAACGGCACCTGAGGAACAAGGGGCAGACAAACCACGGAGCAGGGCCAAGGAGCTCCAAGGAGGGAGGGAAAGGGCTGTGCCACGAGGCAGGCGAGGGGTCAGGGAGGGATCAGCAGATTGCACAGCACAACAAGACGGCCACGGTGCACAGGACGAGCTCTTCCAGGCCTCCCTCACATGCAGCTCGAAGCCAAATACAAAGGAGGTTGGATAAACACGGACAGACAACTCTGGTGCTGCTGCCCTTTTCAGGTCCGTAGCTCCAGACTGCCCACGGGATCTCCCGAGAGCAGAGCAGCGAGATGGAGCCCGACCGACCGGGAGCA
>NW_009721641.1:1147-1737 GCF_000703405.1 Apaloderma vittatum | reverse complement strand
GGGCAGGGCTGCTCTCCAGCCCCTCACCTCCCAGCCTGTGCCCACACCAGGAGCTGCCCCAGCCCAGGACCTCGCCAAGAAGTTCCTCATCCCAAAACCCAACCAGCTACCCCTGCCCAAAGAAGCAGCGGGGCCGAAAAAGAGACGTATCGCACAGCAATGAAAACGGGGCTCAGGATCAGACACCCTTCAACCTCCTTGGCTTCCCTGCAGCTCTTTTTTTCGGCCGCGCTACCGGCACAAACCGCGCAGCGGGGCCCGGAGCATCGTGTCCAGCTTGACCTGGGCTGCAACACGACGGCGATGGATCCTGGCACCTGCAGGTGCTCTTTTACAGGCTGTCGGCACTGCTGCCCTTCGGCACTGTACATAGAGCTGAAGGATCAGGTGGGCTGGGTGACCTGGGAGCCCCAGCTCCCAGACAGACAGACAGACAGACACGCAACGTCCTGGTTTAAGCAAGTGACCACATGGAGAGCAGAGCTGAGGAAAACAAGCCCCACCGCCGGCCCAAAGGCTCACGTGGTTTAGGTGATCGACTGTTCTGAAAAGCAAATCAGAACAGGAGAAATAAAAAAGTCGGGGTGGGA
>NW_009721641.1:0-1120 GCF_000703405.1 Apaloderma vittatum | reverse complement strand
ACCAGCCCTAAGCACCGCCGTGAAACTCTTCAACGGGTTACGAGGGAGACTTCCTACTCAGTTTCTACTGCAGACCTTGGGAAAGCTTCTATCTGTTGTCCAGACAAATAAATAACCACATAGACCCAGCCTGCTAGGATAACGATGAGGTGGTTTTTGTTAATGAACTTCGGGGCGTGACCGGGACAAAGGAGGCTTCCGCGCCCGGGATCCACACCTTAATATCTCCAGACAAATTTGATTTTTTCCAATCTTTCTGCCAACATCTTCAAAAGCAGAAGGGAGGCTTTACACACATCTTAATAATATATATATTTTTTAAAAAAAAATCTACTATCTACAAGAAAAGCAGCACCGCTAACGCTGACACAACCTGTCCCAGAGGCCGTTTTCTGGTTCACAAGCAGCATCACAACTCTCCGTGGCGCGACTCGCTGTAGAATCATAGAATAGTTTCAGCTGGAAGAGACCTTCACAATCATCGCGTCCAGCCTTTGTCCCAGCCCTATCAACCGGTTAAATGATTCCCCCAACACAACATCCACCCGGCTCTTAAACCCCTCCAGGGATGCGACTCAACCCCCTCCCTGGGCAGCCTGTTCCAGTGGCTGACAACCCTCTCAGTAAAGAAATTCCTCCTCATATCCAACCTGAACCTCCCCGGCGCAATTTAAATCCATTTTCCCTCACCCTATCACTCTCCATTAGGGAGAACAGACCAATCCTGCCTCCCTACAACCTCCCTTCAGGTACCTGTAGAGATCCCGAGCCAGGGAACTCCAATGTCACCTCTACCCACGTCACGTCTCTCCTCGCTGATCCCACCAGAGCCCAGGAGATGGGACTGTAGGTGCGAAGAAGCTTCCTCAGCACCTGTGGGGCCTCCGGGCTCAAAACCCCACACCCTGGGTACTCGACAGCTTCAAACAAGATTTCTCTTTACAACCGTTTCGCTTCGGTTTGCGCGCACAGGTTTGATTTTGGTTTTTCTCCACGATACCCAAACGGGGGGCGCCGGCGTCGCTCCCTGGACTGGGTGACCTCTAAAGCTCCCCCCCGAACCCAAACATTCCGTGATTCTGTGACACGGGGGTACGCGCACACAGCCCTCCTCCCACCC
>NW_009721640.1:0-503 GCF_000703405.1 Apaloderma vittatum | reverse complement strand
CTGCTCTGGCAGAGGGGTTGGACTAGATGATTTTTTAAAGTCCCTTCCAGCCAATCGCCAAGGGTGATGTCCTGCAGTGAGGGGACAGCAGCAGCTTGGACCACTCGAGAGTCCTGCGTGCAGAGACCGTCCTGCGGTGGGACGGGCAGGGCCTTGAAAGAGAGAAGGGAAGACTAACAGAGAGTGGGAATGTGGCGTGAGAACAGAACTAGTTGAGCTCAATAGTTACTTTACGGAGAAGATAACTTGTAGCTGAAGGTGGCAGCAGAGCAGTTGTTTCATACAAATAGAACTTGTAGCTGAAGGGGGGAACAGTTTCTTCAAGGCAGAACGTCATGGCCTGCAGCTGGCTGCTACTGGTCCTAAAGTGCCAAAGCTGCCAAATAACAAGAAGGGCATCTAGAAGACAAGAAGAAGAAAAGTGATGAAGTTAATGACCACCAGAGGCATCCGACGATCACCAGGGCAGACCAAAAGAACTAACAGTAGACAGCGATAAAGAT
>NW_009721639.1:11502-11791 GCF_000703405.1 Apaloderma vittatum | reverse complement strand
GAAGGCGGCGCCCAAGAAGAAATAAAAGGTCCTGAAAAGACTCGTCTGCCTTTCAGATAAATCCAACGGCTCTTTTAAGAGCCACCCAAGTTTTCCCTAAAGAAGCTGAAACACACTTGGTTTTATGTTTGTTGTGTGTGCATGCGTGCGCAATTTTAAGTTTTCGCTGCCACTTCGTGTCAGTTCAATAACAGTGCAAACTCTCGTGCTCTTGTTCCCCAGGCGCCGAGCAGCACCGCAGCCGTGCTCATTCTAACAATTCCCCTGAGCGTGGCTGGCAATCGCTTTC